>NW_026596069.1:20977105-21011120 GCF_907164565.1 Psammomys obesus
TGTGTGTGTGTGTGTGTGTGTGTGTGTGTGTGTGTGTGTGTGATTGGAGAAGCCATTCCATTCAGAGACTAAGGGGAAGCATGCAGTGTTGAGAGAATACATGGTGAGGGCTAGGGTCTTTGCTAGGGTCTTTGTGGTGATGCAACCAGGAAGAAAGGAAAGGAAAGCTTCAAGAAGGAGGATGTCTCCAGGTACACCAAACGCTGTTCACAGGGGCGCGGGCTGGAGGCTAGAAGTCAGCCATCTTTGGCGATACTGACCAGAGAGGTTTGGTGGGAAGACTGGGACTGATGTGTGAGTGGAGAGGGTTGAAGAAGGACTATTGGACCCTTTTCATGTTACGTCCCGCTCTCGTCAGGCTTTAATTGATGCCGTCAGCTTTAATTCTGTTTTATCTGACATTAGTTGTGCTGCCACATTCTTACAGTAAATGCTTTGACCTGCTCAGGCTTCTATTAGACAAGGCTCAACAGAGTGGGTGGGCAATACAACAGCAGCTCCTATTGTCACCCTTTGGAGTTCAGAAGTCAGAGTACACAGGGTTCCTGTCTGCTAAGTCTTTCCATGAGTTGGAGTTGACTGTATTCTCTGTGTCTCTGTGTGTATGTCCCAACTTCCTGCTTTTATAAAGACTACAGTCATGTGGAATTGGGGCACCTTCTAAGAGACTTATTTCACTCCAATTGTTAACTACTTTTTAAAAATTTATTTTTTTATTAATCACAATTTATTCACTTTGTATCCCAACTGTAGCCCCCTCCTTCCTCCTCTCCCAAACCCACACTCCCTTCTTCATCTTCTCCCATGCCCCTGCCCCAGTCCACTGATAGGGGAGGTCCTCCTTCTCTTCCATCTGATCCTAGTCTATCAGGTCTCATCAGGACTGGCTGCATTGTCTTCCTCTGTGGCCTGGTAAGGCTGCTTCCCCTCACGGGGAGGTGATCAAAGAGCAGGTCACTGAGTTTATGTCAGAGATAGTCCCTGTTCCCATAACTAGGGAACATACTTGGACACTGAGCTGCCAGGGGCTACATCTGTGCAGGGGTTTGAAGACTCTAAGTCCAGCAGTTTGAAGTACTGGAAGTTGTACCTGAATGTGTCCATTTTGACAACACATTTGAGCTCAGCTGGTTTGCTCTAATGTCCTTTATCTCTCATGTGTGCATGTATGGGTGTGCCTGAGTGTGTGTGTGTATGTCTTTCTGTCATCCATAGTTTTCTTTTTTGTTGTTGTTGTTCTTCTTCTTTTTTATTCTTTTATAGCACCAAATAGCTTAATATAAAAATATCATATGTTTCAGGCTTGGTTTCATCAAACTGATTGATGTCAGTTTGTTTCTTTCGTTTTACCGCACATTTTACGTTTGGGCCTATTAGTACTTCTTACTTTCTTTCTCCCTTCTTCCCCCCTTCCTTTCTCTCCATTTTATTCCCTTCCTCTCCTCCTCTTACTCCCTCTTTTCCTCCTTCTTTTCAGTTTTTTTTCTGATTTCACTTGAACTGGGCAAGTTTTCAAAAGGTTCCTTTAGTGTTCCTTTAATATGGGCATCATAAAATTTAAACATATGCACTATCAAGACTTTTCGAAGAAAGCTTAAGATTATTCACTATTTCTCTGCTTTCTACATTATGCTCTAATTCTCCCTGGGACACATTCCATGTTATTGTTGCCTAGAGAGTTAGATGTTCATTAAAAATTAGTATTTTCTAATTGATTTTTAATTAAATTTCTCAGTATATTTTATCAATTTCTGTAGTCTTTCTAGTTTTGCATAATTGTTCTTCACAGTCATGATACTGTGGTAATAGACAACTTCAGAAGTAATGGCTTAGCTAGCAAAGTCTTATTTCATGCTTGCTTTCCATGTCAGCTGGGGCTCAGACCCTGCATTCTGAAGGTCCCCTAAAGCAACAGCCCCATCTGGAAGGGAGCTGGTGGAGGGGCAGAGAAGACAGGGCCCAGAAGAATACTCTAGTTCTTTAAACTTGGAAGCCAGAAAATTATATCTTGCTTCTGCCCCCTTTGCCTTTGACAAATCACTCCAAGAGGTACAGGAGAATATAATTTCTATGGACAGGACTGTGGGATATGGTGAATTGTGGGAGACTCAGGTTGGCTTCTGTTTCCTTCCTCATGAAACACATTCTCTGGTGATCGTTTTAGTTAGCACGTGTGAGCAGTAACTCTCATCTTTGTATGCGTAACAGAGCCCCTTTCTCACCTTTGCTCTTAATGACCTGACTGTCCGTAAGACCCGAGACTGACCATGTCTTGGTCTATGCTGAGAATCAGAGTTCTGCACCAGCATAACTGCCGTGGGTTTGCGTGTCGCACGTGACAACTTTGAGCAGCATTTAGACACTGATTTTCAGACTGGTCATGGGATGTGGTTTCCGTTATCTCACAAGCTTGAAGTACATATTTAATGCAAGGACTGTTTCTGTCTTCAGCTCTGAAGGTCCCAGGCACGGCTTGTGCAGTTCCACTTTGCTGGCGTGCTCATGAGACACATTCCAGAGTAGCTCAGACTGCCCCTTCTCTTCAACCCAGTCTAAATTTATCCTAGTCATTTTTCTATTTTCTCATATATATATATACAAAATTACAAAATTACATTCATCTCTAAGATTTCTATTAATTTTCATAAGCACCTTATTTTAGTTCACATTTATTATATATTTTTGTGGATCCTCTCCTTTCTTTTATCTTTTTGGCTACTTAAACCATATTTTAAAGGATTTGCTCATCATTTTACGAGATGTATTTCATTGGGAATGAGCTTCATTAATTAACTGAGATATTTTTGACAATACTCCTCTTAGCATTGTCCTTCTTTGTGTGTTGTAGTTTGCATTTATGAGCGCATGTTGTGTGGAGAGAAGGTTTTCCATGCTCTCTCCTTTTTGGTGCTTCCTTCTTACCTGGAGGTTCTCCCATTGCTTCTCCTCAGGCTCCATGCACAGTTATGAGAAAGACCTATAGTCACAAGGAGTTTCTGATGACACAGGGCATATAGCTTTGTCACACAAAGGAACATTTTCTTCTCATACATCACCAGACTCTTGTTTTCTACCACCCAGATGCCCAACTCAGACTTTATTCTGCAGCCTTTACCACCAATTGGGAATGGTGGAGAGTGACCCTGGCTCAGTCCTCAAGCAGGAAACTGCAGATTTCGGCCTGTCATGGACCACGCTCAGTCTTAATTGTCTAGAAGCAGCAAGCTCTGCAGCCAGCACAGGGTCTGAGAGCCTGTGATGGCAGCACAGTCTCCCCCTCATGACAGTGCTGAGCTTTCTTTTCTTCTTTGATCCTCAAGAACATCTGCCTTGATTTTGAGACGGAGAAGGTCTTTCTGGCAAGTTATTAGTTTTTATTTACTTATTTTTATTATTATTGTTTTTCAACTATTATTTCTAATTGCTTGAGGCAGGAGTAATAGGTCATCTTTAGCTTGTGAACTTATTAAGTTGTCCTGATGGGAGACTACTTGCCTCCACATTTCACCATTATCAGAAGCATCATAAAAATGAAAGTCTCTGTCACCAAGCATTAGCCACAACACAAGAAAGCTGAAAACTGCAAAGGTAAAACTAAGAGGTCCATTTCAGAGTAAGAAGGGTCAAATCCTATGCTGGTTACCTTAACATGGTCTTCTCATGTCAAGCACAGAATAGCTGCTCGGTCAGAATGCTTTTGGCCAAGAGTACACATGCATAAGGAAATTCAGCGAAGATCCAACATAAGTGGCATCCACATCTAGCTGGTTGTAGGCTGTGATGTCTTCTCCCACATTCGTACATTTCACTCTTTGTCCTAGAACTTCGGAATGTGACACAATTCGCAGCTAGCATCTTCACAGCCATTAAGGAGGAGGTCAGAGTCGGCACTAACTCATGCGCAACATCGTCGTTTTTGACGTGATTTTGTGTGGTGCTGCTGAGTGAAGCCCAGGGTCTTGCTTATGTGAGGCAAACACGCTACCGCCGAGCTATGCTCCCAGCACAGCGGGCCCCAATTCAGTGCAACAGGACAATATGTGGTGAGAACCCAGCAAATACAGATGAGGACCATGTAAAGACAGCTCTGATGAGCAGCTGCCAGCTAGGGAGAGAGGCCTGGGAAGAAAAAGAATCCTGCTGACCTGGGGATTTCCAGTTTCAAGAAGTATAAGAAAACCAATTTCTGTTGTTTGAGCCAACCACTTTGTAGTAGTTTGTTGTGCCCAGGACAGCAAACTAATTCAACAGGAGGGCTCTCTATTATCCACCTTCATGTCTCTAACACAAAAGACAAATCATCCTGTCCTAGCCTATCCCTGATCCAGGGACCAAGCTCAATTTTCCTGGGTCTACCACTAGCCAAGAATCATGTTCATGGTCACTAAAACAAAACTCCACGCTGGTTCTTTGCTGTCCATCACCAAGCTTCTTCTGGTCATCTTGTTCAGATAATGGCTCGGGGCAAGCATGTTGAACACAGCCCTCCTCCTGCTGCTGGCAGTGCACGATTAGTCTAGCTGGCTGTGCCTATGCGCTTCTTCCCTCAAGTTAGACACAGGCGCTTGAGCTTGAGTATGTTTATGAAGAATTCATTCTCGCATTCTAACCAAGTTACACATCATGGATTCTAAACAAGTGATCAAAATGTGTGACAGCACACACTTGCTTCTACTTTAGTATTCTTTGCCTATTTTGTAGAAACAGCTGCTATGGATGTGTGTGTGTGTGTGTGTGTGTGTGTGTGTGTGTGTTATTATACATACTAGATGTTCTTATTCAGTAAAGACACCGTGAAAAGACGTGATGACACATTCACTATTTTCTCTTTGTGCATGGAAATGTCTAACATGAACAGATCAATTTTAAGCTGTGCTTGATCAAAGTTTCCAGTCAGATTTACTAGGAATGGAATTTCTCTGAGAGCCACCCTATCTGCACAGTTTTACTGGGTTTTGGTGCTTCAAGCAAAGATGCTTCTATTTTGAACACTTGGGGTTTCAGAAATATAATTTGCCCTGAAATCCCTTCTGCATTTTAAAAAATTGTGTCTGAATTCTCAATGCAGTCAGAATGACTGTTTGGTAGACAAAATGTATCCCCAAACCATCAAGGGATTTTCCTAAGCAATTGGGATTACTCCAAAATACATTGCAGATTGGTATCAACTATCATATTTGAATTTGTATTCTAGCGCTGAGAGCAATTTGTAGTGCATTATAAATCGTGTCTCCTCCTTCACAATTTTAAAAGGCTCCTGTCTGTGACAAGTGCTAAATATGCTGCTGCTACAGTAGCAACATCAGAAATGGCCCAGAGACATCACACAAGAGTGAGTGACAGGATGAAATTTCTTAATCACCTTATAAATACAACCCTTCAGTATAGCCTGGTCTCCTTTGACTAGGGAAAAATGAAGCTATGTGTAGACGGAGAATGTTAATTGCAAGCTGAGATGCTTGGCTTTCTGGCAGTGTTAAATGTTGTCAGGGTTGTCTTCTCATTCAGGCTAGCCACAGAGAGTTAACTTACTCCTACCACCCCCTGGAGGGGTGGGGGAGGAAGCTCAGATTCAAAGTCCAGCCAAATCTATAGGAAACCCCCTAAAACTGCAAACTGTACAGTTATGAATTCACCTTAATAATAGCTTTTATTATTTAGATGTAATAAAATTTCAAATGATCTGCAGTAAGGTCTCTAGTTAAGCAGGAGACTGAGGTGGTTTTTGGACTGTGTTATATGAAAACCATCAGAGACAATAGAGCTCTTGATAGCTATCCATTCTAACATTCACAGAAAAGCATTAACAATATATCACACTTCACTGCCAGCTGAAAAAGCATAATATTATTCACAAATTATGTATTTAAGATTGGGGAGCTGGAGACATTTTTGTAATGCTAATAGAAAGCCAGCCCCTCCAGAGGTTCTGAGGAACCTCTGCCTGCATTCTTCATTTTCACCTTATTGCTCAATGTGACTGGAGGAGGAGATGGATGATTTTGAAGCTGTTGCCTGGCTACATCAACCCAACTTCCTACAGTGTGATCTGCCCACTCTCAAAGGGTTATGTTCAGAAGTGTTCTTCCAAAAACTGGGCTGTGATGCATAGACTTCATCTAAGGAAGTGTCCGTGACTGTGCTTTCAACTGTAAGTCAATTCATTCTAAGGAAATAGCTGCTTTGAATAATAACTGATAATAAGACCAGGAAAATTAAAATTGAATGTCATGCAAATAACATGGGCATAGGGAATATTCCTTAAGATATAGTTTTATTATTATTGTTTTGATTAAAAATGATACAGAAGCTACAGAATAGAAACTCAAATCAAATTTATAGCAGATGCCTTTATAGAGCCCTAAAACTTTTAAGTATCCCAGAGGAAGTAGAATTAATTTATGGTGGGTTTGGAGTCTTTGATATCTCTATTAAGATTAACAAGGAAGAGGCATATGGTGGGGAAATAACAGAAAGGTAGATATGTCTGACTAAATGGTGTAAAGTTAGAGGATTAATTAAGATACAGAGACAATGATAATAACAAGGGCTGCAGAATCAGCAGCCACAAGCATGCCATACTGACTGAAAGTGTGGGTGAAGGGAGTCGGGGGACAAGGTTGGGCCAATGTCATTACACAGTGAGTTGTGGCTTTCTCTATGGAGTAACCAGTCACCAAACAGATCCTCCATGCTCTTTCCATTCCCTGGAAGCTAGGATCAGATTGGGCCATCAGGCACACCAAGAAAGAAGAGACAGACCATCTTTGAAGAAATAGCAAAGATGGAAATAATTAATTAAAGTCACCTTTTAAAGAGCCTGCTGGGTAAAGACCACACAGAAAATTGTAATCTTAGGAGAATGCCAGAAATGCATTTTTAACTCCAGCCCTTTCTCCCCCGTCAACACGTTTTTGCGCTTTTGACAAATGATAGAATTGATAAATCTGACTTGCACTTTATCTCTTTACCCTGTCCATCTCAGTAATGCAGTTTGAAAAGGAGAGGGCATCTATCAAACTGTAAATCAATGCTTCAGCTTTCATTGATCCCCAGAGACAACGGACTGTGGTGGGCAAGGGCTTTGGAATCAAACAGATCTGGGCATGAGCAGATAAGCTTGTATGCAGTTTCCTCACCTGCAAATTAGGTCCAAGACTCTATACACACAGAGCCGCTAAGATGGCTCATCAGGTGAAGGCACCTGCCTGTGAGCCTGATGACCTGTGTGCCAGCGCTGGCACCCACAGGGTGGACGGAGAGAACTGACTCCTGTGAGCTGTTCTCCGACCTCCATATACACAGCGTGGTAGGAGCGCTCTCCTACCTACCCTGGGTGTTAAGCATCAGGCACCGGGTGTTATACGGGGTCGTCATGCAGTTAACTGTCTTTATACATTATAATATTGCCATTAATATTTTATTATTATTGATTACACATGAAAATAAAATGGGCCGGCAGGAATTATTTATGTTGGGAAAATTGGAGACATTATTCTAAAATTCATTGCACATCCTTAAACACTTGAAGGAAAGTATTATTCTCCAATTAAAGATATGATAAATACTAATTTCAAAATAACCTCCTCAGAGATATATATTCATATGGATAAGTATTTTACTTTATGTAATTTTCATATCCTAATGCAATTCAGATCAGAGTTAATATATAATGAAAAGGCAGCTTCTGTGAATAACTTACTCTCACTGTAGAAGGGGTTGGCCAGGGGTGTATATGCTCTGTTTAAGAAGCCCGTGTTGTTTGCAGCCACTCCATTTGACATTTAGTTAAGAGCAATGGCTTCTATTTGACAGTGAAAGAGAACATTACACAAGCTGCCATGTTCTGGAGATTTCTTGCCAGCTTGCTTTATGTTCATTTGACTGGTTACTTTTCGTAATTATCCTGTGCCTGGCTAGATTTCAAGCTTTAGAAAGGCCATTCAATTTTGTTATTCTATGTTGCCCTTGGCTTTTAAACAAACAGGATTTTAAAACTGAATATTGGCCCAAATGTAATGCTTCCTCATAAAACAACCCAAAAGAAAGTAGACTCTTCACTTGAAAGTTAGTGATTTAAAACCTTTTCCAAGCAGAAAATAATGAAGATTTCCAATCCCTTTGTAGCACAAAGGCAAACTGAGGACTTATGCTATAGGGTAGAAGGAGTTCATGTCAAACCTGTATTCATGTGGAAAACAACCAGAAAAAACCCCCACAAAGGTACACATAAACAGACAGTTTATGTGTCTGTTTATGTGTACCTTACATACAGGAACACACACGCACACACACACAAAGACAAACAGACACACACACACACACACACACAGACCGAGACACACAGACAGACACAAACACTGATAGACACACACATTTATACAGTCACAGACAGACACAGGCACAGATAGACAGCTACACACATACACATTCACACAGACATAGTCAGAAAGACAGACAGACACACACACGCACGTGCGCACACACACACACGTGTGTACACGCATGCAAATGATCAACAGAAGGACCAAAGTTCTGGGGACTAAGAAAACCTTTGGCAATGGGTTAGCCACTTTTATTGTGTTAATTTTTTTCTGAAGGATTTTTGTCAGTTCTAGGCCAATGCTAAACATGTTGATTAGCTCAAGAAGAAGGTTCCTGTTGGAATTCTATAAAAGACAATAGAAGTTTTGCTATTGTATAAGGTTAGAATGGCAAAAAAATAAGTCCTTGAGTGCTTCAAATACTTTGCTTTCCTTTCAAGGCACTTGCCAAATTTTGAAATTATGTTTGGTGAGCTTAAACGCAAAAGGATTTCCCACAGGCTTGGGAGTCTATCAAAGACACTCATATTCTCAGTTTAAAACTCTTGAGTTTTAGGAACAGGTTAATTCTTACCAAGATACCAACACAGCCTTAACTCAGTTAAGTCCTAGCTTGATGAAGATTACTCTACCCCTAAAAGATACTGTATCTACCAGAGGAAATGTATAATGTCTTCACGACTCATCATTTCTGTTATTCAAACAAAGATTAAAAAATACAATCACTTATTGTGTACTTGAGCCTCTTTTGGGTATATGCTTAGGCGTGGTATAGCTGGGTCTTGAGGAAGCATTATTCCTAGTTGTCTGAGGAAGCGCCATATTGCTTTCCAGAGTGGTTGTACAAGTTTACATTCCCACCAGCAGTGGAGGAGGGTTCCCCTTTCTCCACAACCTCTCCAGCATGTATTGTCACTTAAGTTTTTGATCTTAGCCATTCTGATGGGTGTCAGGTGAAATCTTAGGGTCGTTTTGATTTGCATTTCTCTTATGACTAATGACGTTGAACATTTTTTTAAGTGTTTCTCTGCCATTTGATATTCCTCTATTGAGAATTCTCTGTTTAGCTCTGTACTCCATTTTTAAATTGGATTATTTGATTTGTTGCTGTTTAACTTCTTGAGTTCTTTATATATACTGGATATTAGTCCTCTGTCAGATATAGGGTTGATGAAGATCCTTTCCCAATCTGTAGGCAGTCGTTTTGTTCTGATGACAGTGTCCTTTGCTTTACAGAAGATTTTCAGTTTCATGAGGTCCCCTTTATTGATTGTTGCTCTTAGAGCCTGTGCTGTTGGAGTTCTGTTCAGGAAGTTGTCTCCTGTGCCAATGAGTTCAAGCCTCTTCCCCACTTTTTCTTCTAAGCGGTTTAGTGTGTCTGGTTTTATATTGAGGTCTTTGGTCCACTTGGACTTTAGTTTTGTGCAGGGTGATAAGTATGGATCTATTTGCATTTTTCCACATGTAGACATCCAGTTAGACCAGCACCATTTGTTGAAGATGCTGTCTTTTTTCCATTGTATGGTTTTGGCATCTTTGTCAAAAATCAAGTGTCCATAAATGTGTGGATTTATGTCAGGGTCTTAAGGACATTTGCTCAACCATGTTTGTAGCAGCCTTATTTGTAATAGCCAGAAGCTGGAAACAGCCCAGATGCCCCTCAGTGGAGGACTGGATACAGAAATTGTGGTACATCTACACAATGGAATATTACTCAGCAATAAAAAACAAGGAAATCATGAAATTTTCAGGTAAATGGTGGGATCTGGAAAAGATCATCCTGAATGAGCTATCCCAGAAGCAGAAAGATGCACACGGTATATACTCACTCATATAGACATATAATATAGGATAAACCTACTAAAATCTGTACACCTAAAGAAACTAATGGAGAAGGAGGACTCTTGCTAAAATGCTCAATCCCTGTCCAGAAAGGCAAAGAGGATGGATATCAGAAGAAGGAGAAAAGAGGGAACAAGTCAGGGGCCTGACACAGAGGACCTCTAAAAAATCTCTGCCCTGCAGACTATCAATGTAGATGTTGAGACTTATGGGCAACCTTTGGGCAGAGTGCAGGGAATCTTAGGAAAGAAGTAGGAAACAGTAAGATCTGGAGAGGACAGGAACTCCACAAGGAGAGCAACAGAACCAAAAAATCTGAGCACAGGGGTCTTTCCTGAGACTCATACTCCAACCAAGGACCATGCATGGAGATAACCTAAGACCCCTGCACAGATGTAGCCCATGGCAGTTCAGTATCTAAGTGGGTTCATTGTAATAGGAACAGGGACTGTCTCTGACATGAACTGATTGGCCTGCTCTTTAATAACCTGCCCCTGAGGGGGAAGCAGCATTACCAGGCCAAAGAAGAAGACAATGCAGCCACTCCTGAGGAGAGCTAATTGACTAGGATCAGAAGGAAGGAAAAGAAGACCTCCCCTATCAGTAGACTTGGGGAGGGGCATGCATGTAGAGGGTGGAGGAAGGGAAGGATTGGGACGGGAGGAGAAAGGGAATCACAGGGGGGATACAAAGTGAATAAAGTGTAATTAATAAAGAATTAAAAAAAACACAATCACATAACAAAATTTCAACAGAAAAGTCAGACCGTGGGGACTGGAGAGATGGCTCAGTGGTTAAAACACTTGTTGCTCTTGTGGAGGACTGGGCTTTGGTTCCCAGCACTCATGTGTTGGCTCACAACTGTCTGTACCTCCAGTCCCAGGACCTTCATGGACACCAGGCCCACACATGGTATGTATGGTGCATATACGCAGGCAAAACACTCACATAGTAAATGAAATAGACCATGAAAACAGACTCACAGGTGGCCTAGAATACTTAAGAGTGATGAATTTTTCTAAAACTGTAACTATTATGCTTAGCAAAACAGAAGGAACAAAGAAATGTAGATTAACAGGAAAATTTTTAGAACCTTACAAAATGCAAACAAAAACTGAGAAATAAGATTCTAGACTATACAAAATTAATTACCTTGTAGATACTAGCATAGATTATACAACAAAGCAGGACTTAAAATGAGAAGATAGGTTAATAAAAATTATCTAAATACAAAGCATAAAAGAATGTAAATAGGTATGAGTGGATTGCTACGCAGGCACAACAGAAATAGTCAGTATACAGATTGAATCTAAATGGAAGCCAGAATAAATTAGATAAATCAAGCAGAATAAAAAGTTAGGGTCCTCCAACAACGGGAGTAGGGGCTGTCTCCAGCTCTGTTGTCTGCCACTGGATTCCCTCTCCTAGCTAAGGCTGCCTTGTCGGGCTTCAGTGAGAGAGGATGTGCTTAGTCCTGCCTTGACTTGAGGTTCCAGAGTGTGCTGGTACCCGCTGGGGGCCTCCCCTTCTCTGAGAAGGTAAGGAGGAAGATGGAGGGAGAGGGAAGGTGAGACTAGGAAGAGAAGAGGGAGTGGGCTGGGATCAGGCTGTAAAGAGATGAATTAAATAAAAAAAATGGAAGAAGTAAGGTGGTATATATAAGCCCACTATGTCATATTTAGTTTACTGTCTATAGACTAAATCGTAGCTGTAACACTGAGCTGACGTACTGGTGTTTTCTAAATGTCAATTTGCCACAACCTAGAATCATCTGAGAAGGGAGTCTCAAAGATTTACCTAGGTCAGGGTTGGCCTGGGGGTGTGTCTGTAGGGAGTTGCAAGCCAAAGGTATCCTTTCTTCCATAAGTTGCTTCTGGTGAGGCATTTTATCACAGCAACAGAAAAGAAACTAGAGTAGATGGTGCTGTTGGGAAGCACATTTTAATATATAATGATATCAAGGGGCTTACTTTATACAGAGGACGTGTGAGGGTGAATGCTGACTATCAACTTGATAAGCTTTAGAATCACCCAGGAGAGCACCTCCAGAGACAGCTGTGGGGGGTTATCTAGATTAGGCACAGGAGGTGGGCAGACCCACCCTAGAAGACAGCAGCACCATTCGCTCCCCGGAGTTGGGTTCTGGACTGTACAAAAAAGAGGGAGCTAGGTGAGCGGGAATACTCGCCACTCTCTACTTCCTGAGGACACAAAGTGACAGCTGCTTCAACTGAGTTTTTGACAGCTTCAATTGACAGCTCTCTTTGATTTCCCCACCATGACGGACTAAAATAAGCCCTGCCTTCCTTAAATTGCTTCTGTTAGGACATTTTAAGACAACAAAACACCAATAAACAAGAAGAAAACTGAGAAATCTATACTAATATCAAAGCAAATAGTATTCAGAGATTAAGAGAGTCATTTCATAACTATCGAGGAGAGTTCCAGAAGAGAATATTGCAATTCCATTTTGCATGGGCCTGATAATATGGTTTTAAAATAAAGCAAGTGTTGAGTTAACAGAAGAAATAAAGATCCATCTTTACCGTTAAGAATTAGAGTATCTGCCCAAGTTGAAACAATTCATATGCATAGAATACTTCAGCTAGCAAATTCTACACCTAGGTTATATTCAAGGAGGCAGCGCACCTGCACTGTTGTTGATGACATGCTGAGTCACCAAACAGGCCCAGAAAATCAAAAGATTGAAATTATTTGGAACATATTTTCTGTCTGCGGTATAAGATACACACGAATTGCAAGTAGGTCATTAGAAAATACTCAACTGTTTTTTTGAAGTTAAATTATGCTCTTCTGAATAACCAATTGGTGGAAAAGAAACTATAATAGAAATTAGAAAATTTGAGCTAAATAATTGGAATATATCAAAATAAATTGTACAAGGCTAACACAGTACTCAGAGAAATTGATAGATGTTAAATGTACACATTAAAACATGTAAAGTTAATGATCAATGATCCAATCCTTGTGCTTAAGAAGGCAGACTAGAAGAACAGCAAGACAATACAAAGAGCAGGAGAAAGTAGACAGTAAAGATGAGAACAGAAATCAATGGAAAAGATAAGAAATAAATAATTCGGTAAATTAACAAATCCAGAGCTGGACTCTATCAATTAAAGACACTCACAGACTCTTAGGTCAACTAAGGAAAAATGAGGAAAAGGAGAAGCTACCAACATCAGGGAAGAAATAAGAGACCTTATTAACCATCCAATTAACATGAAGAAGAAAATTACATATTACAAACTATTTCACATTAATGCATTTAGTGAATGAAAAGGAAGACCTTTTTCAAACAACACAGTCTACAAAGACTGAAAGATCAGACAGAAATATTCAAAGATTAATGCCAGAAAGTATTAAGGGAATGCAAGGGTTTTAATATTAATAAAAATAAATAAAAGTAATTTGCTATATTAGTACATACAGGGAAGGAATACTACAAATTCTATACCGATTTACTCCAAAATACTTGACAAAATGACAGAAAGGAAATTCCTTAAATTGGTAAAGATTGTCTAAAAATTAAAACTTAACAATAATAGAAATCATGCTAGGAGAACAGTGAATGACTTCTAGTGAGATTGAAAACACAACATGGAGGGCTTTCATGACAGTTTCTGTCTAACCCTGAACAGAAGGGTTTTATTAGGGCAGGAGAGGAGCAAAGAAATCTACACATGTAAGGAATGGAAACATGGAATGTTCAAACTGTTCATAGATGATATGACTCTACCCCAAATGAGCTCATCTGCAACTATGGTGTTCTAAAGCAAATTCAGCAGAAGCCTAGGATGCAGGAAGATGCTTACTGGTTTGCTTCGGCTCACTCAGTCTCACTAGCTGGCAGAAAATAGTCTGCTCACCTGCATTTCCATTTAGAAGCAACAATAACAGGAAATTAGCAAGTACTATTTATTTAAATGACATAATTTTCAATAGTGACATAAAACATGAAGTATCTGAAGGTAAGCTCAATGGAAAGCTTGGAAATGAAAAACATAATTCCGTACTGAAATAATAAACCACAATTCACTACTGTTAGAAGCTATTGATTTAAATAAATGGAGCGCTGTCTCATGCCACCATTTCCCAAGTTGAGCCATGCATTCAATGGGCTTACCTTTTGGGGAGGAGTCTGAAACTAATAAAATGATTATATTATTAATATATCATTATCAATTAATTAATTAAAATAAAAGCTTCACTCTATAGCCCAGGAAGGCCTCATACTTACTGCAATTCTTCCGTCTCAACTTGTGCCAACTTTAAATGTATGTGAACATAGAAAGGAGCTAAAACATACAAAGAAGCTTTGAAGAAGGACAGTGAACTGCTTGCCAGACTGAGGGGAAGTGGAAGGTTCTGGTTTCTTTGAAGACTCAGTTGTGTCATGAGATGTTTTGCTAGAAGCCATCTTGTGAGACAGCATGCGATGTTTTGCTGCAAGCTGTCTCCTGCGAAGGGCATGATTTTGGCCAGCTGAAAACATCCATGGGTGGACTCTGAAGAGAACATATGTACACACACACACACACACACACACACACACACACACACACACACGTCCATGAACAGGGAGACAAAACTGTTTGGATAAACATTGCTTTGCTGGTGTTTGTTCTTTTTCATTCTTCAACACTCACTTCACAGAGAGAAATGTTCCAGAGAATGTCTCCTGGCAATCCAAATGAGTCTTCTGGCATTTACTGACTCATTCTGATTCAGTGGAGTCTTGATGTTTCTGCTGAATTGTGCTGATTCATGGTGCTGCTTGGTGTTGGCATTTGAACTGGACTGCTGGTATCCAGACAAGGAAGAGTGGACTTGGCCCCAAAGAACGACTTCTAAAAAGACCTGCAATCCCTTTTCCCCCCTTCCTCTGGGACAGTGGGTTGGAAGGGAGGTAGAAGTGTTTAAGAATACCAAATAAAGTAGATTTGTGAAAAATCTAAGCCTACACTGCGGAGCCATGTGAAAGCTCTGGTGATGGAGAGAGTGAAACATTGCTACCGGTAGCTCAGACCATAGAATGGAAGAAAATAAACTTTTTAATACATATAATACACAAATACTTCCAATATGAATTTCAATGTGCATTCAAACTGTACAGTTTCAGTGTACATTCAGAACTGTAAATGGCTCAGCATTTCTGGGAAGAGTGACTCAATTCACATGCAGTTTAAAAGCTCTTGGGTCAGCAGAGGGTCGGTCCTCACCTGTGCCACAGGTCAGTGGTAAATGGAGTCCTGACAGACTCCCAGCACTTTACATGTGCCTGGTTCTTGTGTCCTGGTGTTCTATATATACATGTATTCACTTTGGGAAAGTCAGTGTTATTCCAAAAATTTTACTGAAACATGAAAACAAGGCATCCTAAAACATATTAAACATCCTAAAACAAATGTCACTGTGTGATAGGAAGCTCTAGAAGAAATGGCAGCTTCCTGTGGAAGACAACTTCCCCACCATTGCACCAGAATGCTGTGCTCAGTGGTCACCAATTTTTTTTTATTTTAATTTTTATTAATTACATTTTTTTTTCACTTTGTATCCTCTGGTAGCTCCCTCCCTCCTCCCCTCCCAATTCCACCTTCCCTACCCCTTCTGTACCCATGCCCCTCTCTGAGTCCACTGATAGGGGAGGTCTTCCTCCCCTTCCTTCTGATCTTAGTCTATCAGGTATCATCAGGAGTGGCTGCATTGTCTTCCTCTGTGGCCTGGTAAGGCTCCCCGCCCCAGGGAGAGTTGATCAAAGAGCAGGTCAATCAGTTCATGTCAGAGACAGTCCCTGTTCCCATTACTATGGAACCCACTTGGATACTGAACTGCCATGGGCTACATCTGTGCAGGGGTTCTAGGTTATCTCCATGAATGTTCCTTGGTTGAGAATCAGTCTCAGAAAAGACCCCTGTGCAAAGATTTTTTTTTTTGTTCTGTTGCTCTCCTTGTGGAGCTCTTGTCCTCTCCAGATCTTACTATTTCCCACTTCTTTCATAAGTTTCCCTGCACTCTGCCCAAAGGTTGGCCATAAGTCTCAGCATCTGCTTTGATACCCTTCAGAATTCTCTGTTTAGCTCTGTGGCAGGCTCCTGTCCTGCTCCCTGTTTTCTCCTTCTTCAGATGTCCATGCTCTTTGCCTTTCTGAATGCGGATTGAGCATCTTAGCCAGAGTCCTCCTTCTTGATTAGTTTTTTTAGGTGTAGATATTTTAGTAGGTTTATCCTATATTATATGTCTATATATTATATATCCACTTAGGAGTGAATATGTGCTCTGTGTGTCTTTCTGCTTCTGGGATAGCTCACTCAGGATTATTGTTTCTAGGTCCCACCATTTACCTGAAAATTTCATGATTTCCTTGTTTTTTATTGCTGAGTAATATTCCATTGTGTAGATATACCACAGTTTCTTTATCCATTCCTCCACTGAGGGGCATCTGGGCTGTTTCCAGCTTCTGGCTATTATGAATAAAGCTGCTATAAACATGGTTGAGCAAATGTCCTTGTTGTGTACTTGAGCCTCTTTTGGATATATGCCTAGGAGTGGTATGGCTGGATCTTGAGGAAGCGCTATTCCTAATTGTCTGAGAAAGTGCCAGATTGATTTCCAGAGTGGTTGTACAAGTTTACATTCCCACCGGCAGTGGAGGAGGGTTCCCCTTTCTCCACATCCTCTCCAGCATGTGTTGTCACTTGAGTTTTTCATCTTGGCCATTCTAATGGGTGTAAGGTGAAATCTTAGGGTAGTTTTGATTTGCATTTCCCTGATGGCTAATGAGGTTGAGCATTTCTTTAAGTGTTTCTCTGCCATTCGATATTCCTTTATTGAGAATTCTCTGTTTATCTCTGTACTCCATTTTTTAATTGGATTACTTGGTTTGCTGCATTTCAGCTTCTTTAGCTCTTTATGTATACTGGATATTAGCCCTCTGTCATGTAAAGGGTTGGTGAAGATTCTTTCCCAATCTGTAGGCAGTCGTTTTGTTTTGATGACAGTGTCCTTTGCTTTACAGAAGCTTTTCAGTTTCATGAGGTCCCCTTTATTGATTGTTGTTCTTAGAGCCTGTGCTGTTGGTGTTCTGTTCAGGAAGTTGTCTCCTGTACCAATGAGTTCTAGGGTATTCCCCACTGTTTCTTCTAACCGATTTAATGTGTCTGGTTTTATGATGAGGTTTTTGATCCACATGGACTTTAGTTTTGTGCAGGGTGATAAGTATGGATCTATTTGCATTTTTCTACATGTAGATATCCAGTTAGACCAGCACCATTTGGCATCTTTGTCAGAGATCAGGTGTCCATAAGTGTGTGGGTTTATTTCTGGGTCTTCTGTTTGGTTCCATTGATCCACCATTATGTTTCTATGCCAGTATCATGCAGTTTTTAAAACTGTTGCTCTATAGTACAGCTTAAGATCAGGGATGGAGATACCGCCTGAAGATCTTTTATTGTAGAGGATTGTTTTAGCAATTCTGGGTTTCTTGTTATTTCATATGAAGTTGAGAATATTTCTTTCAAGGTCTGTAAACAATTGTGTTGGTATTTTGATAGGAATTGCATTCAATCTGTAGATTGCTTTTGATAAAATGGCCATTTTTACTATGTTAATCCTGCCAAGCCATGAGCAATGGAGATCTTTCCATCTTCTGATATCTTCTTCTAATTCTTTCTTCAGAGACTGGAAGTTTTTGCATACAATTTTTGATTTGCTTGGTTAGGGTCACACCAAGGTATTTTATGTCCTTTGTGGCTATTGTGAAGGGTGTTGTTTCCCTAATTTTTTTCTCAGCCCTTTTGTTTTTTTGTATACAGGAGGGCTACTGATTTTTTTTTTGAGTTAATTTTGTATCCAGCTATTTTGCTGGAGGTATTTATCAGTTGTAGGACTTCCCTGGTAGAATTTTTGGGGTCAGTCAGGTTTACTATCACATCATCTGCAAATAGTGATACTTTGACTTCTTCCTTTCCGATTTGTATCCCCTTGATCTCCTTTAATTGTCTTACTGCTCTAGCTAGGATTTCAAAAACTATGTTGAAGAGATATGGAGAGAGTGAGCAACCTTGCCTTGTCCCTGATTTCAGTGGGAATGATTTAAGTTTCTTTCTGTTTAGTTTGATGTTGGCTGTAGGCTTGCTGTATATTGCCTTTACTAGGTTTAGGTATGTGCCTAGTATCCCTGATCTCTCCAAGACTTTAAACATGAATGGATGTTGGGTTTTGTCAAATGCTTTTTCAGCATCTAAGGAGATCATCATGTGGTTTTTTTTCCCCTTTCAATTTGTTTATATGGTGGATCACATTGATAGATTTCCTTATAGTGAACCACCCCTGCATACCTACGATGAAGCCTACTTGGTCATAGTGGATGATGTCTTTGATGTGTTCTTGGATTCAGTTTGCAAGTATTTTGTTGAGTATTTTTGCATCAGTGTTCATAAGGGAGATTGGCCTGAAATTGTCTTTCTTTGTTGGGTCTTTGTGAGGCTTAGGTACCAAGGTGACTGTGGCTTCATAGAATGAGTTTGGGAGTGTTTCTTCTGTTTCTGTTTTATGGAATAGTTTGAAGAATAGTGTTAGCTCTTCTTTGAAGGTCTGGTAGAATTCTGCACTGAAATCATCTGGCCCTGTTTTTTTTTTTTTTTTCGTGGGAGACTTTTGATGACCCTCTATTTCCTTAGGGGATATAGGACTATTTAGTTTATTTACATAGTCTTGATTTAGCTTTGGTAAGTGGAATCTATCAAGAAAATTGTCCATTTCATTTAGATTTTCAAATTTTGTGGCATATAGACTTTTGAAGTAAGTCCAAATGATTGTTTGAATTTCCTCAGTGTCTGTCATTATGACCCCTTTTTCATTTCTGATTTTGTTGATTTGGATAGTGTCTCTCTGCCTTTTAGTTAGTTTAGCTAAGGGTTTGTCTATCTTGTTGATTTTCTCAAAGAACCAGCTCTTGGTTTCATTGATTCTTTGAATTGTTTTATATGTTTCTAATTTATTGATTTCAGCCCTGATTATTTCCAGCTGTCTACTCCTTTTTGGTGTATTTGCTTCTTCTTTTTCTAGGGTTTTTAAGTGGGCCATTAAGTTGCTTGAATGAGATGTTTTGAATTTCTTCTTGAAGGCACTTAGTGCTCTGAACTTTCCTCTTAACACTGCTTTCATTGTGTCCTATAAGTTTGGGTATGTTGTGCTTTCATTTTCATTGAATTCTAGGAAGACTTTAATTTCTTTCTTTGTTTCTTCCCTAACCCAGCTGTCATTGAGTAGCGAGTTGTTCAGTTTCCATGTGTGTGTAGGCTTTTTGCTATTTCTGTTGTTGTTGAAGTCCAGCTTTATTCCATGATGATCAGACAGGATACAAGGGATTATTTCAATCTTGTATCTGTTGAGGCTCCCTTTGTGACCAAGTATGTGGTCTATTTTGGAGAAGGTTCCATGAGGTGCTGAGAAGGTAAATTCTTTTGTGTTTGGTTGAAAGGCTCTGTAGATGACTGTTAGGTCCATTTGATTCATGACCTCTGTCAGAGTCATTGTTTCTTTGTTTAATTTCTGTTTTGTTGACCTGTCCTTTGTTGAGAGTGGGGTGTTGAAGTCACCCACTATTAATGTGTGGGGATCTATGTGTGGTTTAAGTTTTATTAGTGTTTCTTTTACAAATGTGGGTGCTTTTGTATTTGGGGCATAGATGTTCAGAATTGTGATGTCTTCTTGGTGGAGTTTTCCTTTGATGAGTATGAAATGACCTTCCCCATCTCTTTTGATTAATTTTGGTTGAAAATCTATTTTATTAGATATTAGAATGTCTACACCTGCTTACTTCTTGGGTCCATTTGCTTAGAAACCATCTTCCAACCCTTTACCCTCAGGTAATGTCTATCTTTGTGACTTAGGTGTGTTTCTTGTATGCAACAGATTGTTGGATCTTGCTTATGTATCCATTCTGTTAGTCTGTGTCTTTTTATTGGAGAGTTGAGTCTGTTGGTATTAAGGGAGATTAATGACCAGTGGCTGTTAGATGCTTTGACTTTGCTGTTGGCTGTGGTAGTGTGTTTGTGTGCTTGGCTACTTTTAGTTTTGCTGTAGTGAGGTTATTTGTTTCCTGTGTTTTCCTGAATGTAGTTAGTTGTGCTGGGTTGTATTTTTCCTTCTAGTATCATCTGTAATGCCGGATTTGTGTGTAGGTATTGTTAAAATTTGTTCTTGTTGTTGAATATCTTGCTTTCTCTATCTATAATGACTGAGAGTTTTGCTGGATATATTAGCCTCGGCTGACATCTGTGTTCTCTTAGGGTCTGCATGCTATCCTGTCCAGGATCTTCTGGCTTTCATAGTCTCTGTTGAGAAGTCAGGTGTGATTATGTTGGGTTTGCCATTATATGTTATTTGTCCTTTTTCCCTAGCAGCTTTTAGTATTTTTTTTCTTTGTTCTGTATACTTACTGTTTTGATTATTATGTGGCAGGAGGATTTTCTTTTCTGGTCAAATTTATTAGGTGTTCTGATGGCCTCTTGTATTCTTATTAGCCTCTCCTTTAAGTGGGGGAAATTTTCTTCTATGATTTTGTTGAAAATATTTTCTGGAATGTGGAGGAGGGAGTCTTCTTTTTCCTCTATTCCTATTAGTCTTAGATTTTGTCTTTTCATATTGTCTTGGATTTCTTGGACGGTCTGTGTCAGGAATTTTTTGGATTTAACATTTTCTTTGATGGATACATCGATTTCTTCCATTGTATCTTCCACATCTGAGATTCTTTCTTCCATCTCTTGTAGTCTATTGGTTATGTTTACCTCTGTAGTTCCTGTTTTCTTCCCTAAAGTTTTCCTCTCCATGATTTCCTCTGTTTGTGTTTTATTTAATTTTTCCAGTTCTGTCTTCAGATCTTGAGTTGTTTTGTTGATTTCCTTCACATGTCTGACTGTATTTTCCTGTTTTTCCTTCAATTCCTTCAGCTGTTTATTTGAACATTCCTCTGTTTCTTTTATTCCTTTCAGTGATTTAATTATTTCCTCTCTGAAGGCCACAAACTGTTTGGCTGCATCTTCCTGTATTTCTTTAGGTACGACCATAATCTGTTTTCTTTATCTTCCTGTATTTCTTTACAGATGGCCATAATCTGCTTGTCTTTAACTTCCTCCATTTCTTTATGGATGACCATAATCTGTTTTCTTTATCTTCCTGTATTTCTTTACAGATGGCCATAATCTGCTTGTCTTTAACTTCCTCCATTTCTTTATGGATGACCATAATCTGTTTGACTTTACCTTCCTCTAATTCTTTACGTATTTTATTTGTTTCCTCTCTTATCCTTTTAATCAGCATAGATATAAGGTCATCTTCTCAAATTTCAATTATGCTGGTGTGTTCAGGGCTGCTTTCCCCTGGATAACTAGTTTCTGGAGATGCCATATTCTTCTGCCTTTTGTTGGTTGAGCTTTTAGGCTGGCCTCTAAAATAAAATTGGTATTTTATGTGTTGGCTGTTAGTTTCTGGTACTTTCTTCCTGGAATCCTGGGGTGGGGAGAATCCTCTTGGCAGGAAGATGATTTTTCCTGAAGGAGGCCTCCTCTGCTTTTTGGGTATGGTCACTGAATGGCCGGTGTTTCTCAGGAATTGCCACTGCTCACATCAGGCATATAGACTTGAGTGGTAACTGTGGTCTTTGTTAGTCAGGGGGGCTTTTCTCTTATCCATAGAAGTCCTGGAGACAGCTGCCCCGCTGCTGGGTTTCTCGCTCTGAATTTAGTGAGCTGCTGCTGTTGTTACACTGTTTTCCAAGCACCCTCTTGAAGAACCTGCTGATTCCCTAGCTGTGGGGTTTTCTCCTGATAGGGAAACTCAGTCTCTGGTGCCCTGGGGCCCACCATTCTATCTGGGATGGTGAGTCGGGTGCGTAGCAGGTCTCTAAGCTGGCAGCTGAGTGCTCAGCTCTGGGCCGGAGGCTGTGGGCTCTCCTCTGGGCCACTGGTTGAACTTCCCGCTCTGGGCCAGGGGTTGTGTGCCCACTGGTCCCCAGGACCTTTTCCAGGGATTTGCTAGGTGACCTGAGGTCATTCTCGACTGATTCCCACACCGTGGGATTTTCTCTCACCTGGGAATCACAATCAACACTGGTGTCCTGCTCCTCGGACACAGTGTCCTCCCGGAGCCGCTATCTTGGATGATCTCCAAATTTTTTAAGTTAACACACAACTGACTTTCCTATCAGCAAGGAATAGTTTGAGTGAGACAGCACACTGTGTGTGTGTGCTGACCAGTGTTCTCCTGGACATTATAAGATGTGTCCAGTACTTTCTGAATCCTTGATCACAAGGATGGTAAAAGATATATATTTTTGAAATGTGTTTTTTAAATCAATAATGCAGGATCCTCTGAGCCCCACCCTATCCCTTGAAGAAGGAAGAGGACAAGAGAAATGTAACTCAGTGTGTCAGATATAATTAAGTCATTCTGATTTTACCTCATATGGCATGGCTTGGTGAGCAAGCACTAGGAATAAAAATTCCACTCAGCAATTTTCTCATTTACTTGTCCTTCTATTATTTATGCTACCTCCAATCTGCACTTCCTTTGAAAGAATCTTTTCAGACCATTTGTCCATTTTGTGAGGGGTAATTTAGTTGATACTGCATGACATGAAGCATAAATTCATTTAACCAGACACATGACATAAATTATGATCCATGGCAACACTTGAAAGTAGCTCTCGGAAAACACCTTTTTGCTTTGGTACCACATGACACCCAGCCACTGTCAATCTGTATATTTAGTAAGTTAAGTGACTTATGTCCTGCTTACTGTTAATATTGACATCATAATATTTGCTTCTCCGCTCCAGAGCATTGTCTGGAGAGTTCCCGGAATGCACATGCTCCTGGACAGGCTATTCGAAGTCACCTAGTTTTGCTCACACATCTGCAAGTGAAAGTTGGAGCAAATTCACACGAGACTAAAAGTGGGCAGTGTCCGTGTAAAACTCTCTCCACTCCCCCATAATAATGACCCTGGGTGAACATAATGCTTTCTACCTGACAATTCGGGGTGTAAAACAATGATTCCACAAAACCATTTCTCTCTAAATTTTTAAAGGACAGTGGGCCAGAGTGCAGGAGACTTCTTGTCCTGCTCCAACATCATTCTTCCCCTGCCTGAAATCTCTTTTACCTGACTCTTCATGTCCAGAATCCAATTTCTTTAACTGCTTCGTGAGGGATTGGCAACAGGTGCATACAAACCCTCCTTGGGTCACTCTGATTTGTGGTGAACTGTCCCACATGCCTATGTTGAAAGTTTATCCTCAGAAGTGTATTCAAAAGGGATGGGATGCATAAACAAGTCCTTTAAAGAGACAATTAAGTTCAAACAAGATCCTCAGGGTGTGCTCTAGGTCACCAATATCCGAATGTGAGGCCAAGATACAGGTACACATGGAGGGAGGCCATATGAAGACATGAAGGAGGAAATTAACCATGTACAAGTCAAGAGGAGAAAGATGTTAAAAAAAATCCAACCCTCTGGCTTCACACTATCAGCTTCTAAAATGATGGGAGAATAACATTCTGTTTCAGCTACCCAGTTTATGGAGAGCTCCAAAACATTGAAATAATAAGGAAACAATAGTTTCTGGAATGTCCTATGTTTAAAGCTGGACTGTGCTTTAAAAACTTCTGATCATAAGTTACCCCTTCATACAACCGAGTACAGGAAAGGTGAATATGTTTATATTGCTATCTAGAAATAAATCCTTAAAACTCTACAGTTGTTTGAGAAGAATCACACTTCTGTCTTTTACTAAGTTCAGAATTAGAATCTCTACCTATACATCTTCTCTCTACACATGGCAGGGCATTAGACAGGGTGGCAGTTGGTGTCCATGAGAGCCATGAGAATGCACAGGTGTTATAGTCAAGTCTACGGTGAGTTTATTGTTACTTAATATTTAATATTTATGGTATGCCCAGAGCAAGGAGTCAATGTGGTACCTGTTCTCTTTAGGTGAACATACTTCTCTGCTTATTCACTCACCAAAGTTTTTCTCAAAGAAATAAGCCATCTAATTTAAATTTATAACAACCTGGTTAGTTTTCATTTCATTTATATTCTAGCAACAATTTTCAAATAAAACATCTGGTGTCCAGATAGAATGGCTCTAAATCTGGGAAACTGAAAGACTATGCAATGCCAGGAAGGTTGTGTGATCAAGGAGAATAGACAATGTGCTGAAATGGACTCTCTCATCTTCTTTCCCATGGCCAGAGGCCATTCTGGGAAATGAACAAAAGGCATAAGTGAGGAGAGCTGCTAGAGATGTTAAAGCTTTGGTATAATCCATTTAACAAATGACTTTGCAAATGAAGGTGTACTCAGGCAAACGTTCAAAGAATGATTTAATCTCCTCTTCATTTTGAATAGTATTGAGGTCAAATAAATGGCAGGGGAAGGGAAGCCATTTTGGATTCTGTACTTTCTGGTGGACATTAGTCTGTTTCTGTATTGGTGAAATGAGTGAAGGAATTAATATGTGCTTAGCTAATGGGCTCATCTATAGGAAGAATAGGAAACTGTTCACAGAGGTTTTCAAGCTGCGCTCTCAACATGAGGAAGGATGCAGATGGAGAGTGAGTGGGGAGTTGTTACTTGTGTTACCCACTGCCACCATGTTTTGCATTGTTTCACATATTAGATTTTGATTAAGGTGTTCCAAGACCCAAACCACAATAAGCACTGGATTTATAATTACTCTTAATAATTTGAGCCATTTGTGCTTTGTAGAAGACATGGACATTGTGTTACAGATTTTCTTAACTGCTCCTACTCCATCATGCTGCCCTGTATCTCCTCTGATGAGGACCTCTTCCTTCTGCTTTGGGTCTGCAAGCCCCTTCTCCTTCCCTTTGCATCAGTAGATGGATTATTGAACCAAAAGAAGAGACATGGCTTCCTGCTGTCATAGGCAAGTGAAGATGGTTGTGGGGTCAGGACTGCCTTTTCCATGCAGATTATCTTTCTCCTAAATATGGAGGAAAAGTGATTTCACACTTTTTTGATCCCATTAACCCATCACTTTTTCCAGAAAGGAACAGGCTACTCTTATATTCTAATAATATTTAATTCTAGCAAAAGGTATTCCAAGCAGTTCATATATATGAGAGCTTAAGCAGATGAAGAGAGCCTTTTGTGAAGGCTAACCTTATGTTTTAAGTTCACATTACTGTGCTTAAATAAAACAAAAAAATGCCTCTAATCTGTAAGCCCCACTTACCTAAGGACAAATAACTTTCTGGAATGCTGGGAGCTGTTGTTTATGTAAGATGTCAAGCCAAATATTTCTACTTCTGTAAACAAGGTAGGTTGCCTCGAGTGCACAGGATGTGCTTGATCACATATAGGCAGGAAGTGCGTCAAGATGTGTGCTTGCTCCCAGTTGGATGAAAGTGGGCACAGAGCCTTGGGGCTTTTGCCTTTATAAGCACCAGACTAGTGTAATTCACAGCCATTCTCTGGGATCCCAAGTATGAACCCGGCCAATGTCCATCATCCGGCCAGAACTGAATAAAGTTTGCTTTAGTTTTGGCTCAGAAATTGTGGTGGTGGTCTTATTCTCACCCAGTGGGATTAACACTGTGAGAGTTTTAGAATCCAGATATTCATTTATTTCTCTATTTATTCATTTGTTAATACAACATTTTAGTGTAAAATTCTTATTATTTGGAACACAATAATTAACATAACCATCTCATTTCTGAGGGGTGTAATCTACAGAGAGAAACAGACCCATGAGCAACTATTTGTTATGTAAAACACTACATAGTGCAATATTCTCAGGAGCTAAATCCCTCCTCTTCCTGGGGTCACATATTCTCAAAGTCACAGGTGCTTAGGACTACATCAGATCATCTCTTCTGCCTGGAGGAGAGTTCGATCAGTTAGAAGATGGAGAACTGTTTGGTTCAGAAAGCAGTTACATAGAAGGAAAGTGTCTTTTCCTTTTAAGGAAGGTTAGAGGGCTCATCATTATGTAGAGTTTCCAGAAATGGTTGAGTATTTCTCAGCCTAAGTTTTATAGTTTAATCCGGTAAGTATGTTAGTCAGCTTTTTGTTTCTGTAGCAAACATCTCAGACAGTCAATATAAAGAGAAGCAGTTGGTTTGACTTACAGTTTTGGTGTATGACCCATCTATGATTCTGAGTTGGAGGCAAGGCAGCGGGCCACATGGTGAACATGTGGCTATATCTTCTAATTTATCGCTGTGCCGTGTCGTGCCTCATATATAAGTTACATATATAAGTCACTTGCCCATTGGGCAAGCTTCCAGAAAGGAACAGGCTACTCTTATATTCTAATAATATTTGATTCTAGCAAAAGGTATTCCAAGCAGTTCATATATATGAAGGTGACCAAAACTCACCTTCTCAGGCTCCACCCTTAAAGATTTCACTACCCCCACATAGGCTGAGACCAAACCATTAACACATGGGATCAAAACTGTATGAGCAATGGAAACAGATGCTGTTTTTTTTTTTCCCCATCAGATTTCTAAGGTAATATGGATCTAAGGTTGTCTTTTTCTTAAGGGGGGTGTGTTCTACCACTAAGGAATTTTATTTGGCAGTTATCATAAGCAACTGGCTAAGCAGATGAATGGTTGCTTTTCCTAAACAGAAAGTAATTAATACTGGAGAATGCCTGGAAATGTACGTAATAAACCTCGTAATAAACCTCAGTAAAGTTGCCTCAGACCCAAGGTCCTTCTAAGTTATTTCTTTGTAGAGATGTAACTTTCAGTTTTTAATTTTGTGTCTGTGTATGGGTATATGCACGCAAGTACAGGAGTGTTCAGAGGCCAGAAGAGGGTGGCAGGCTCCCTGAAGCTGCACTCAGAGGTGCTTGCAGGCCACCTGACCTGGGTACTGGGCACTAAACGTGGGTCCTCTGGAAGAGTAGTATGTGCTCCTAACTGATGAAGCCATCTCTCCATCCCCCTCCAGGCCCCTAAGTTATTTTTGTTCCATCCTTAGCACCAGGGTTCTGTCCTCAGAATTTCAAAACATTGCTGAGATCCAGCCGTCTCCTCAACACTCAGGAGAAAGGGAAAAGGCAAGGGGCAAAGGGCCGCACCACACAGTGGCTGTTACTGTTTTAAGGATGTTCTTCAGGAAGGTAGCTAATGATCGTTCATGTTATTTTCTTGGCTAGAACTTTAAGTTCGAGCTATGCCTAGGTTCAAGAAAGATTTTAAATGCCTTTGAACAGAATATCTCAGCTTTGCTGCTTAGAATAAAAGAGGGGTTTTATGTTTAGGAAGAGAAGGTTCTAGGTGGGCCACAGGCAGCCTCAGCTGTATATGCCCTGACCATCTTAGCTGTGTCATATTTCCTTCACCCTCCTTCTTTTTCTTCGTAAGCTATAGTAACCAGGCACTTGGCAAGCGGGAACTTACGAGTTCCTAGATGTTCTTAAAGCGCTGTTAGACAGGAAAGCGCTATTCCAGGGATAAACTGCACTTTCTTCCTTATTAAAGTAACCATTCAACAGATACATTGTAATGTGAATATTCTTTCTCAAATATCACCAAATTTAATAATACCCAAATTTCATCTTTATTCCTTAATTTAATCAAAGTATGTAAATGATTAGTTCTTCATTGAACAGAAGTAATTTTATGGACTCCGATTCTTTCAATATTTAATAACTCTTCTGTACTAGAAAAATGGCTTGAAGTTTATGTTTTAGCATTAAATGAAGGAGCTCTTTAGCAAGCTTCCATGGTTCACCTGTGCGCTGAAATTATAACTAAGTATGCAGTACTAAAAATACAGCCTGTGTATAAAAGAGTGTTAGTTAATAGGGATATGAGAATACATCAAGAAAATCAGTACCTTATAAAAGTAAAAGGGAGAGGACTACTGGGGATTTGGAAGTAGAAAGAGAGGCAAATAGGGGTTATAAGGAAAGGGTGGTGTTAGGGCTGATGAAGTGGCTCAGCAGGTAAAGGCACTCGCCAGCAAACCTGAGGACCCGAGTTCTATCCCTGGGACCCACATGATTGAAGGAGAAAACTCCAGCAGGGTCTCCTCTGACCTCCACATGTGCACTTCCCTCCCTTTCAGAGTAAACAAATTAAAATGTAGCCTAAAGGTGTAACAGAAAGGGTGATACTATAAAAAACATTACATGTATGTGTTTATGGAAATAGATCATAATTAAATCATTACTTTGTAAAAATTAACATGACGCTAATTAAAAAGGAAGCAGTGATTTCGTTACATACCTATAGAACCAAAGCAAGATTTAAAAGATTTCATCAAAGCAGAGAGCCCCTAAAGGAGGAGGAAGAGGAAGATCTGAGCACACTCACTATCCCATGCCAGTATCTCTCCACCTTCCCAGCAGAAGTCAGAGGCGGGGGTCATAGACGCAAGAGCAGCATGCTTGTGGAGTTCTATGTGTATGCAAAGGCCCAACCGCAGAAGGGAATAAAGGCTCCTACTGAAAATGACTGCATATAATTGGAAGACACCTCGTAGACAAAACTGGGAACATTTTAGTATGAAGAAAAGGCCAAGCATCCATATAAGTAGAGACAGTGGTAGAATCAACATGTGTATGTTATTCAGTTTAATATTACTTGTGCTTTGCTATCAATACTTCCTTTTTGTATTTTAGTTACTTGAAAAGTCTAGAAATGACATTAGAATGAATGTATTGCTTGTTGATGTGAAGTAGCAAGTACAGCAGGAAGGCTTGTAGAATGGAGACCTACTCTAGCCCATGGAAGCAGGTAGGCTTCTTTTGAATATTTATTTTATTTTTAATTACATGTCTGTGTGTATGTGTGGATGCCGATGAATGCCAGAAGAGAGCATTAGATCTTAGGACCTGGAGTAACAGGCAGTTGTGAGCTGCTCAAAGTGGGTCCGGGAGCCAAACTCGGGTCTTCTGTAAGAACAGCACATGTTCTTGGCCATTGAGCCATCTGTTCAGCCCAGAATAGGGCTTCTTGAGTGTCCATCAAGACTTCCAACATAGACCACAGATTGCAGTGTGCTTTCTTTTCTTTCTCATCTCCTTATGCTCATCCATTTTTACTTCAAGAGATTTGTTAAAATGTGACAAGTTTGAATCCAGTCACCCTCTGGAAACAAATCTATTTGTGGTGGAAGTTCTCGAGGGTGGGTTGGTGTTCCCCTCCCCCTGTTAGGAATCCTGCTGACTTAGAGGATATCTTCTCCATTCTCCATGACCCTTGCAACTAGGAGTCTCAGCTAGAGTCACCCCCTTATCCTCCTAGGAGCCTACCCTGTCTTAGGTCTTCAGCTTGTCTCAGAGATGCCCCTGCCCAGGGTTTCTCTTTACTCTGTAGGCCTTCTGTCCTCCTACCTCTGCTCTTTTCAGGTCTGATCTCCACCCTCATTTCTCTCTGTGCTCCCTCTGCTACCCTGTTCCCTCTCTTCAACCACTTCACTGCCTATTCTATTTCTCCCTCTGAGTGAGATTTAAGCATCCTCCCTTGGGTTCTCCTTGTTACTTCTCTTCCTTGGGTCTTTGAATGGAAGTATGTTTATTGTATACTCTATGACTAAAATCTGCTTATGAGTGAGTAGTTACCCTGCCTGCAAGATGTGCAGAGATAAAGATTGTCCAGCCAATGCCTGGCTCAACCTGAGACCCACCCAATGAGAGAGAGCCAACCCCTGACACTATTAACAATATTCAGCTATGCTCACAGATAGGAGCTAGCATAGCTGTCCTCTGAGAGGCTCCACCCAGAAGCGGATACAAACAAATGCTGAAACTCACATCATATTGGGCGAAGCATAGCTAGTCTTGTGGAAAAGCGGGGTGGGGGGGAAGGATAGGACCTGGAGGTGACACGAGCTCCACAGGAAGATCAACAAATGCCAACTAACCAGGGCTCAGAGTCTTGTGGAGACTGAAGCACCAACCAAGGGTCATGCATGGACTGGACGTAGGCCCCTACACAGATGTGGCAGAAGGGCAGCTCAGGCTTCATGTGGTTTCCCTAGTAAGGAGAGCAGGGACTGTCTCTGACACGGACTCTATTGCCTGCTTTTCGATCACTTCTTCCTGGGGACACAGGCGAAGAGGATGTGATCAGTCCTGATGCGATTGGATGAGCTTGGGCGGGCTGGTTGTGGGGAGGTGCTCCTCTTCTCTGAGGAACAGGGGAGGGAGGGATGGGAAAAGAGGGGAGGAGGGCGGGACCAGGAGGAGAGGAAGGAGGGGGCTATGACTAGGAAGTAAAGTGAAGAAATAAACAATAAATAAATATTTGTGGTAGAAGACCTGATACAGGACTCTGGCTAATGACAGTAAACCTAGCTGGGTAAGGGTTTTGTCAGGAAGATAAAGAGACTCGTTGTTTGGCTAGGACTAAGGACTCACAGAACCGTAAAACTCGCAGGCCAATAGAATTCTGAATCCATCTTTAAGAAAACTTCTCCAAAGCATTTTAAATGGAGGATAGCTTGGGCTGGGTTTTCCAGAGGAACGGGATGAAGAGGATGTGTCCAGAACGGAGAGGAGACTTCACTCTAATGGCTGACGTGATACAGGCTGCATGATGAGCAACAGAAACGTCAGTCTGTGAGGTGGCACACGGTGACTGCGAGCCCGGAAACGCCTCAGTCTGTGAAGCTGGAAGCCCAGCGGTGAGTCTGGTGTTGAAGAGAGCTGCTGGCCTTCGGTCCACACTGAAAGGCTGAGCAGCCAGGGTCCGATGTCAGGCAAGGACCACGGCAGTGACAGTGGCAGCAGCTGCTGCACCAGTGGCAGCATCGGGATAGAGGCGCTCATGAGCGAGGAGCCAAGGCAAGCTAGAGCCAAGGCAAGCGAGAAGCACCGCATCTTTAAACCTGGGCCACGTGGTGGAAGGTGCCACCCACTCTGAAGGGGGGTCTTCTGCTGTCAGTGGGGACACCGTCACAGACCTACCCAGAGCGTTGCTTTTATTTGGCTCCATATCCCACCCAGTGCACAGTCACATTGAACCATCATCGCGGTAGACTTGCAGATTAAGCATAGTGTTTGGGAGGTCATTCTGCATTGGCCACAACAAAAAATAGCTAATGCTTTTGACAGCAATTTGTTAAAACAGAGAAGCTCTAGCATGGCGATTGTTGTGTCACTATCATGTCTGGTCTTTTTGACTGACACTCCAGGAAACCAGGAGCATATATTTCAGCTTCTTCAATTTTTGGAATGTACTTCTGTCTGTAAAGTGGTATGAAGTCTAGAATCGCCTTGTTGTATGAATTAGAAAAATTATAAAAATTAAAATTAAAATAATTAAAATCTAGGAAACAAGTGTTTATAGACGCTAGACAAAACTTAACCCAAGACTGGTTCCTCGGAGAAGGAAATCAGTGAGGCAGGTTGTGTTACCCCTTCACTTTCGTTCTAGATACAAGTTCCAGGCTGGAGACAGTAGGGGAGGGAAAAGTAGAAAGATAGTGATCAGAGCTCAGAGAAGAGTTGCCGGTTGGAGATGGCAGGGTGGGGTTGCAGAGCAAGAGCCTGGGAATCTTCAGGGATGTCTGCCTGGACTTCCATGGGATCCCAGAGTGTGTGTGTAAGGAGAGGATGCCATCCTGCTGAGCAATGACTCACCAAGGTGTCTCAAGGTCATACGATAGTAGGAGAGTTGGACACCAGGGCTTAGTCACCTATCCCTGAACGGGCAGCCAGCAAGGGGTGATGACAGGCGTGAACTCTTGAGTTTTCTGTCGGGACTGTATTTTGTTTCTTGGTACTTCTTTATAGCCTTGTTGCTATAAGAGGGTTCTGGCAGATACAGACCAGACTTACAGAGACGTATGTTTTTGTAAAGAGAGCAACAGACACAATCCAGGCCAGTCATGGAAGGAAGGTGTTACCCAGCTCCTCCAGTCCTTCTTGGGGGTCATGGCCTCTTCTATGCAGACCTGATGCATCTTCAACTCCTGCTCTCGGGAAGGCTGGGGGCCATCTGTCTGGCAGGGTTTGAGCTCTTAGGAAGTGTAGAAGTCCTCGGTGAGGTTCCCAACCTCAGGCAGCACAGTAATAACACTGCACAGAATTGTGCATTTTGACTCCCACTGTCTAAAAACTTATTTGTTCAAGTTTAGAAGGAAAAAAAAAAACAAAACCAACAGTCCCAAACATCAGGTCATGAAGACTTCCTAATTTACTGCCATTGTGATGTGATTTAAGCACAATGTAATGCAGTATCGTTAGCATAGCATCAGCGTTGGAAGTCATGAGTCACCCTAGAAACTCTCCGATTCAACAGAGTACGCTTACTCATTCTGTTTAAGAATCAGCTTCGGCATTTCAACAGACACAGCTTATAGATGCATTATTAATAACACCGTTAAGCTCTTCAAGCTGACCAGGCTCGACTCTGCTTCGGGTTGGTTCTTTATAGATATTAGAGTCATACGCTTTGCTTATTTGTTTCTTTTTGGGCAGCCTGGGTAAGTGTTTAGAGCGCTGCTTTGAAATGATGTCAAGCTCTTCATCTATTATGAAAAGCAACATTCCAGCTGTTTTCCTTCTGAGGCGGGGTGCTGTTTGAAAACACACTCGTTTCTCATTGTTATTGATGTTCAGTCACTGAATCCTGAGCCAGCTAGAGACTGAAAAGAGTTTTTGTGTGTGTTTATATATTATTATGGATATATGTGTGTGTTTATATATTATTAAAAAGTTTATAAAAGTCGCCAAAGCCAGGTGGGCAGGTACACAGTACCTGTAATCTCAGCACTCAGGGATCTGAGGCAGGGGCATTACAAGTTTCTGAGTAGCTTGTAAAATGAGACCATCTTGGAAAAAAGCAAAACCACTAATAATATAGTCTCATAAATAAATCACTGCAAGACTCAGGCTTTCTTGTTCTAAAAATAGTCTTTCTATAACCTGAAATCTTTTATGAATATGAATTTTGGGTGGTCTTAATAGCACATATTTCTCTAACTGGAAAATCTAATTTGGTTAAAATGACACTTCTATACATGAAGTCACATTTGTTTCCGTTTGAACCTGTAATTGGGCTAAAAAGTTTTTAGGATGTTAAACGAGGACGTGAGTTTCCTGCAGCTGCAGACGCTGCACGGACGGGTATCGGAACACTGCAGTTCGCCTACGTCATGCCTGGACCTCACTTGGCCAAACTTTGGCTTCTTGCTTCTGAACAATGCAAAGCCATCATCCCAAAGAAAGATAGTTTTTGGCAAAGAAATCACCCCTGGCAATGCTCAAGGATCTTTTTAATTAAGTGACACACTGTCCTTAGGGAAATAAAGTATGCCAAATCATCTCTTTGCATTTTTTTTAACCCAAATAGAAACAGGGTCAACATTCTTGCTTATCATCCATCTTTCTTTAAAATATTTTGCTACATTTCTCTCTCTCTCTCTCTCTCTCTCTCTCTCTCTGTGTGTGTGTGTGTGTGTGTGTGTGTGTGTGTGTAGTGTGTGTGTGTGCATGCCTGCATGTGCCCTGGTACATGTTGAAGGTCAGAGCACAACTTGAGAGAGTCAGTTCTCTCCTACCACATGGATCCCGGGGCTCGAACTTGCTGTCAGGCTTGGTGGCAAACAGTCTTATTTTTGTTGAGCTTACTGCCCACGGCATCTGTTCCTCCAAGCCCTTTATACTTTGCCCAGCTGTAGGCTAAAGGACAGACTTCTTTGCAGACCATCGATATGCAAAAAAACAAACAAAAACAAAAACAAAAAAACCCCACAAACAAAAAAAAACAAGGAAAGATATCTATCTATCTATCTATCTATCTATCTATCTATCTATCTATCTATCTATCTATCTA
>NW_026596069.1:21011130-21033998 GCF_907164565.1 Psammomys obesus
CTATCTATCTATCTATCTATCTATCTATCTATCTATCTATCTATCTAGAGGGAACTGTTTAGTTCAGGTGCCCTGCACACTGCTTGTACCTGGCTGTGTTGTATTAAAATTTTAATCCTCTTTATTATTGGAAATGAGAAGTAGTCTTTCAAGTGAAACATTTTGCTGAATCCGGGTGTCCTTAAGTGTGTTTAATAACACTTACTTGATGAAAATGATAACCATGAGGAAAGATGACTACAGAAGCTTGGGCGGTCTTGCCGCGTGTGTGCTCAGGTGTCACTGCGGGAAGCTTTCTTAGGAATCGGGAGAGACTACCAGCTCTGTTCAGTCTAATGTCTCTGCTAACTAACGTTGTTAAAAGGAGTCCAGCTTCATGGTGCCTTGCTTTTCTTCACCCCAGACACTGAAATTCCTTATTCAGAAATAACTAACAGAAACTGATAGACTTTGTAAATCATACCTATTGGTTTTCGGGAGTTATGGTGAAGGTGCTTCAGGAGGGTATCAGTGGCTCTTAAATATAGGTCTGACGTACTTAACCTTTTTTTATTGATCTACGCCTTTCACCATGCAATTTTGCTACCATCAGGACTATCACAAAGAGTTGTTTGTGATGTATGGTAGCCACAAAGGCCCTATGTTTGATGTTGTGTCCCTGATAATAATGAATAATTAAGCTATCAGAGATGACTCAGTGTATTCAAACCCATGTAAAGAAAGTAGCTAACCAAGACAGGGACTCTTGTTCCAGGATTCTGATACTGATGATCAGGAGGAGTCAACCTCGTCGAGACATTTGTGCATCTGGAATCAGTTCCCTGTGGTAAGACAGTGAGAATACTGCTCATAGTGAGAAGAGAAGAATATTCTGATTAGGAAATTATGTATCATAAAGCCCCCCATTTCAGACATCATTTTCATGTCATTCTTACATCTTAAACACCTGTGGCCAATGGAACACCTATCTCCCTAGTCTGAACTAGTTCTCAAATCAGAGAAATTTGGTGTCTTATGTCCGACAAGGTTTTGGTTAATATTCATAATTCCATAAATTCCTGAATAATAAATTTTAGAAATTTAAATCTAGAAAGTCAAAGTTATCTATGACATATGGTAGAACGGTTAGACAGCATGGTAAATCCTGACATGGGTATCTGGTTTGACAATGAGTGAGACACTTTCGACATTTCATTACATTTTCCAATGCGCTTGCTACTTTATTGCATTTCTTATAATATCTGTGTTGTAAAGTAGCATGAATAAAGAAATCCATGGATGATTGAAATAATTGTAATATGAATTTGAATCATTTCCTTGAAGTAGACATAAAACTAATAATCATACAGTGATGTATTAATTAATTTTAAAAATGCACTAAGTTCTAGCTGCTTCATGGCGGTTCCTGGGGAGAGAAACATGTTTGAAAATTCTGTTTCCAAGATTTTCCCACAGCCTTTACTTCCACATAACACTGAATTCTTTTCATCTGTCCAGTGGTGGATTCCTTTACCTATATTCATGTAGCAGTTGTAGAAGGAAGAGTTGTCTCCATAATAGCAGAAATTGAGAAAATATAAGTGCTATAGAAACATACTCCTTCAGGTTCATGTATGTAATGCTTGCTCCTCAGCTGGTGATGCCATTTTTGGAAGGTCCTAGAAACTTTCGGAATGAGGTTTCACTGGAGGAAGTAGGTAACTGGGGTCCGCCTTGTCACAGTTCTCATCTTTACTTTCTGTTTCCTGCCTGTCACGAAGTGAACACGTTCTTTCTCCACACACTTCCCAACGTGGTGCTCTGCCTCAGCCTGAGTGCGGAATCAGCAAGGCAGAGGGACGCGGTCTAGCATCTCTCCAGCTATGACCCGGACCAAGCCGCACTGCCCTCTAAGTTGCTTCCTTCAGGTACTTGGTTAGGGCTGTGCACAACTAATGAAGACAGCAGGCGTTTCCTGTTCGTGTGTCCATAATGGAGAGGCTAGCAGACACCCAGGGAGTCATTGGCTCATGGTTATGAGTTGGGACAGCTGTCTCGGGAGTTAACTAGTGACCAACCCACTCCCACAGCATTTGCGAGGGGCTTGCCTCATCCCAAGGGAACCAATTATTTCTGCGGACGTGATACCTTGTTAAACCTTAAACATTAGGGGATCTCTTTCCCCTCATGTCGCTGCAGGTATTAGATCTCCCCACCGAAGCATCGTGGGTGGAGCCAGTTGCATGACCATGCGATTGCTGTTCAGATGCTGGAACCATCCGTATTTGGTGATCCATACTCCAGGATGCCTCTATCCATCTTCAAGTCTTTCCCAACATTGATTTTTAGTTCTCTGCTCTACTCGGCCTCCTCTGGGTAATGCCAGACCTTGTGAATGTCCTTCCAGAATGTAACACTCAGCTGCGGTCCAACCTATGAAGAAAACAGTGAGACCATAACATCCCATAATTGGCCTATGATTTTTCCCATTAAAGCAACCTAAAATTGAATTAGTTCTTCCCATTTCTGTAGCACATTGTTGGTTCATAACGAGGTTATTGTCTAAAAAAAACCTCTAAATCTTTTTCAGATGAACTTCTTCTTAACAAATGTGGTCTATCCTCATCTTTAATTTATGAAGCTCATTGTTTTAAATCAAGTTTAGGACTCTTATTATTTGGTCCGTTTTTTTTAAATGATCAGTTCAGTACATTATTTTGGGTGTAATTGTTTGCTGTATTTTTGCTGCGTGGAATCCCTTTGAAGAATGAATCCTTCCCAGCGCTTAGTCCTTTGGTTCTAAGAGGACGCATACTTACCAGCCTGGAGAAGCATTAAAACGTTGTGGCTGGTTTAACAAAGAACATATGGCGTCAAAAGGGCAACTTGACTGATACCTAAGACTCTGATTGGAACTCTTTGAGCAAAGGGGCTTTCCTTCCATTGTGGCTGCTGAGCTAGGAGAAAAAAAGCCTGGGAATGCTAACAGCCATATCTGATTTCACTTGGGAGAAACAATCATAAACAAACAAACAAACAGCAGGTAGGGAGACAAACAGATCTATCATGTGTAAAAATAGTCTGATTCTTCAACACATTTGAGCAGTTGGCTCCAGCTATGTCTAAGGTGACTGATAAATTAAGCAGTTTGTTTTTGGATGCTAACACACTCAGGGATTCTGTCAGAAATCAAGAACATTGAGAATAATGTGGGTTTAGTTAACTTTCCTAGTTTCATTGCTTTCTTAAGTACATTTTTTGCATTAACTTTGGTTATTAGTAAAAATGTCACGCAGATCAAAATCTTTTCATATTATCAGTTAACATTTTTGAAGTATAATTATTTAAGTTATAAAGAAAATTAATCTACCCTCTTTTTTTTTCTCTGCATTTTGTATATAGGGAAAGATTGGGGCGTTTAAAGTGTGTGGTTAAACAAATTTAAGAGATGTTATGCCTTGAACATATCCATTAGCTAATGTTCCTCCAACTCTATTGGTGACATTAAAGTTAGACTGGCTAAAAATACATCACCAAATACGGGTGGTCCAGCATCTGAACAGCGATCGCATGGTCATGATCCCTGTTTTTTTCTGATACAACAACCATATTCTCAATTCAGATTTTACAAACTGTAGGTTTATTGATTCAGATTATATTTTCTGAGCAATCATTTACTGTTCAGTAATTTTGCTTTTTCATTTACCATTTAGAAAAACACAATCCTCAGCTTTTGTGTGTGTGTGTGTGTGTGTGTGTGTGTGTGTGTGTGTGTGTGTGTACTAAAGGTTGACGTTATGGCAGTTTTTCTCAGTCACTCCCACCTTAGTTTTTAAGACAGGGTCTCTTACTGAACCTGAATTTTGCTGTTATGGCTAGAATGAGTGGCTGGCCAGTGAACCACACAGATCTGCCTGCTGTGTCCCCAAAAGCTGAGGTGTATGCTATGGTTTGAGGTGGGTTCTCGGAACATGAACTCATGTCTTCTTGCTTGTGCAGCAAGCACTTTACCTCTGTGCGTCTCCTGATTATCTCTGTGTGAGAAAGTATGCGTGCAAGTCACCATGTACTCAGAATCCAGAAGCAGGTGTCAGATCCTCTGAAATTACAGGTTGTTGCAGGATGCCTGGCTTGTCACATGGGAGCTGGCATATGAACTCTGGTCCTCATGATTTTGCAGCAAGCTCCTTTCACTGCCAAACCATCTCTTTAGTGGCTCTTCTCCCTATTTTAGCTGAGCAAAATGGAGCAGAAACACTCAATTATACCAGACAGACCTCTTAGGAACTAGAAACTTGTATTATTTTTCACTACACTCTTATGCTCCTTTTCCTTTTTGTGTTGGATGTTACATGTTTTCACACAGGGAAAAAAAGCATCATGATGATTAGTATCCTTGCCCTTCTGCTGCAGCATTAACTTTGCCCTGTTTTCCCGAGGCGGTCTGCTATCATTTGTTCCTTAAACTGCAGACAGCGCCAAGGAATCATTTGTTGCTTGTGTTCAGGTTGTGTTGCACCCTCATCGTACCATAGGCCCTGGCCTCCCCCGTTACTATCAGCGCCTTAGCCTTTCACCCTGATTCTCATTACTGCCCTAACTATTTCTTTTGATAATTCTCCCTTAGAGCCCATTTTCATTTAAGAATCCTCTGTAGAGGTGTTCTGACTTGCAGAGGTGTCTGCATGTCTCCTTTCTGCATTGTTGGTGTGGTCACATAGTGCAGCTATGATTTGTTTTAAAGGAAGAATAAGCTTCCTTCCTGAACACCGACGCAGCCAGAATAGAGTGAATGTGCTTATAATGTGAAAACTGTGACATAATTTAAGAAGTCCAGCCAATGGGACTTGTCTGAGAGTTTCTTCAGTCATATGTTCAGCTTAGTTGTGTAAAGCACGTATCACGTGTCTTCCTATCAGCCCAGACATGGATTAATTCTAGCACTGAGAATTACGAAATCCAATATGGTGGTGACATCCATCATGCCAGCACTTAATGGGAAGAGAAAGTAGGACTGTGAATTCAAGTCAGCCATGGTTGTGGGTTGTAGCTGGTTTGAGGCTAGTCCAGGCTATAAAGACAGACTGTGTCTGTTCAGTTGTGAGCTAGGTTTTAATGGTGGAGCCATCTCTTCAGCCTAAGAAACTGTCTCAATCAAGAAAATAAGCAAGCAAGCAACCAACCAACAACAGTAATAACAAAACAAAAACTAAAATTAAGCATAATAAAACTTGAAATGTATTCTTAAATTTTTAAACATTTAATTTTGTTATTTTTAAAAAAATCCTATGTGTGTGTATGTGTGGTTGTTAGCATGTGCATGTCTGTGCAGGTGCTGGTGCGTGTGTGCAGGTGCTGGCAGAGACCAGAGGCATCGGATCCAGCCATGAGCCACACAGCGTGGGTCCTGGGAACAGAATTCAGATCCTCTGCAAAAGCAACAGGTGCCCTTAACTGTTGAGCAATCTCTCCAGCCCCTGGCTTATTTTGCTTTTAACTATGTGCATGTGTATATGTAGGAGGTATGTGTACATGACTATGGGTGCCCTTAGAGGTCAGAAGAGGGTATTAGATCCCTGGAGCTGAAGTTATAATTGGTTGTCAGCTGCCTGACATGGGTACTGGGGACCAAACTCCTGTCCTCTGTAAGAGAGCAAGTGCTCTTAACTGCTCGAATCATCTCTCTGCACACTAAACTCAAGACATTAGTGCTTTAATAAAATTAAATGAGAGCGACCCATCTGCCATTCATTTCTTATTCATGATTTGCATAATTTCTGAAACTTCTTCATGAAATTAGTTTGACTTGTTTTTACTCGAATTTACTCAAGAAGATGCTTACACCACATGCACAGAGTCAGGGTACTGAATGGTTTTCTAGACATAAAGTGACGAGGTTATGTCCCTTTCCAGCACCGACTTATCACATGCACTCACTAGCTGGTACATAGTCATGACAGAGAGGATGTTGTCACTGGCAGGAAACAAAACCATCATGTTCACTTCCTTCCTTCCCGGGGTGAGCACTCAAGGCTGTGAAGTCGAATCGTTTGTCCAAGGGCTTACAGCAGTGAGCAAATGGCTAGTGAGGTTCGTATTTCCCCATCAAGTAGCAATGATACCCAGGCCTCCCACAGACCCAAGATATGAAATGTGGCCACAGTTCTCTTCTGTGTACACATTACAGTTGAGACTGACTCGTTTCCTTTAATGAGCCAATGCCCTCTCATGCTCTGTTAACTCCCTGGAGATGCTAACACTTTGTTCAGCCTGCCATTGTGGGTGCGTACCCTCAGCTAGCTGCTCATTCCTGTGGCCTGTCACTGGCTACCTGAGCCTATGTCCTTGATGTCCAGCGCAGTTGGCCTCTTGTCTGTGAGGCTCCTGGACCCTTCCCAAGCCTGTTGTTCACTCAATCTATTACTTTGTTTTAAGAATGGCTCCAATCTTTATGTTAACTTTGCATCATAAATTATGACACCATCATTTCATATTTATCAGTTTTTTAGTGAAGGTTTGAGGATGTCAGAAGGAAATTACAGCATAGGGATATTCAAAACCATTGATAGGTGAGATTCCTATAGGAGTGTAAACTGCCCCATAAACATTTTTTACTGGTGACCTCTCTACCCACAGTTTTTTTGCTGTATCTCACTGGGAGAGATGTATGTATGTGTGTTTGTATGTATGTATCATTTATCATATGTTTCTTCTCTGGGATGTGGGCATTCAGATTTCACAAAATACCCCCCCCCCATAGGATACTTTCTGTAGTGGGAGTTTGGGTTTCTTTTAAAACTCAGTTCTGTTATTAAAATGTTTTTGTTTTAATCCCAGGTGTGGGATATGAGGCTGCTTTAGACTGTCCACAATAAAAGACTGTTTGCCTCATGCAGGCTCTGAGAAGGGTGTGATCTTTGCAAGCTGCAGATAGTTTAATCCTGGAAACTCTGAGGGGGAAAATGCCAGAGTCCAGAGAGGGACAGTGCAGGGGAGGGTCTCTGAGGAAAAAGAAAGCAGCTGCTCCTCCTGATGCTCCGGGTTGCTGTTGTTATGGTCTGAAGAGAAAAAGAAGTTGGAGATACCCTGAAATGAAGATTGGACTTGGCCCAAGGAACCCAGGGACTCTAACCAGCAGGAAGTAGCTAAAGCGGCCCCTCTCCCCAATAAACTTTCTCTCCTACCTGGTGTTGGGGTTTTGGAAGGGATAAGGGGTGAAGAAGGGAGGGAGAGGCATAAGGAACCTCAGTAAAATAGATTTTTTTAAAAGGCAAAACTTTCTTCTCCTAGACTCCCCCAAGCATCATAAGCTAGTGCCATGGCTTTTGGTTACTTTCCATAACCAGATGGAGTAATGTAGGATTAAAATTTTCAAACACCTGCTTTATTTAAGGTTCTTAAATGCCTTTACCTCCCTTCCAACAACCCCCAACACTACCACCACCTTAGGTAGGGGATTAGTAGGAAAAGGGGCTGTAGACCTCTTTTATATACTTCCTGCTGATAAGGGTCAATGGGTTCTTTGGGGATTATCAAATTTAATCATCAGGTTACTAGCAGTCTAGTCAAACAGCAAAGCAGCAGCAGCTACCAACAAAAGAGTGAACGATTCAGTAGAAGCGGCTAGACTCTGCCTGAACAGCAGGAGTCTGCCGAAGCGACAAAATTCTGCCAAAGTGCCTGAGTTCTCTGGAGCATTTCTCTCTGCAAAAACCAGTGAATTATGTAAGCCGGTTGCAATGAGTAGCAATGCAAAAGTGTAGAGATACAGGAAACACTTTCTCACTGTCTGTGAGTTTCTATTTATTTCTTTTCAGAGTCCATGTAAGGATGTTTTCCAGCTCACCAAAACCAAGCCCCTAGCACAAGGTGGTTTTCAGCCTTTTCATGGGGACTGTTTTCTGCAGTGTCTGCTTTCCTTGGGGGGGAACATTCCTACATCCCACACTTGGGACCAAAACAACATATTCACAACTGAGTTTCCAAACTAATCAGAAACTTCCATTTCAGAGTAATGCTCTGTTGATGAAGGCACAGTTTATTTATGTTATTGAACATGGAGAAATGAAGCTGGTACCCAACTAGAAACTTCGTATTTACTAGCATCCATGGTGTTGGAAAGTACTCTTGATGCTACTAGAGGAGGAAAACAATCATTAACACGCTCCAGCTACAAACTCTGCGACCTGCAACAGCTATCTCTGCTTGCAAGATGCACGAGTGCAACAGTGCTAAAATGCGACTGGAATAACCAACACTTTCTGATGGGATTTCAGGTCCACTCCATGAGATGGAGCATGTTGATACTGCTAAAGTAGCCAGAACCTGAGACTAGCTAGGCCGTGAACCTTAGGGAAAAACTACTCTCATTCTTTTAAAGGAGCATAGCAATAACATGACTCCTAATGATATAAGGCTATCCATCAGAACATTTCTCAGCCCTCACAGGAGAACCGTGGACATCCTTGGTTTTTTTTTTTTTTTTTTTTTTTGTCTGTTTGTTTTTGTTTTGTTTCTGTTTTTGTCTCTTCAGTAGATGGTAGGTAACAAGAACACCCACAGCCAGGCCATTCCTAGAACGTGAGAGACTTTGGAACATTAGCTTTAAATGGGATATCTCTATCAAATATGTCCCCTCAAGGCTCAGGGATGTTTTGAAAGGGGAGGCAGAAAGGCTGTAAAAGTCAGAAGTGGTGGATGACTCCAAGGAAATGGTGTCGTCCAGACACAGAAGGACTGATACACATACGGACTCATAGAAACTGTGACAGCAGAAGCTGACAAAGTTCCACCTCAGAGAAGGGGAGGAGACACAAAGTCCCACCCCTCACCAGGAAGTGATTTGCAGTTGATACCAGCTGAAAAAGATTGCCCAGGAGTAACCATCAAACATAAAATAGACAATACGTTTATTTTTGTATGTTTTTGTTTTGTCTTGTTTTGTTTTGGGTCTTTTTCTCTTACTTGTTTTATTCTTATTTTTTTTCCTCATTTTTTTATTTTGCTTTTTTCTTTCTTTTTTTTTTTCATTCACTTATTTATTTAATCACGTTACAGCCTGATCCCAGCCCCACCTTCATGCCTCCTTCTCATTCTCTTCTCTCCTTCTTAGAGAAGGGGAAGTGCCCCAAAGGGGTGTGTACCAACCCATCCTGGCACTTCAAGTTGCAGCAGCACTAAACACATCCTCTTCCACTGAGACCAGACAAGGCAGCCCAGCTAGTAAAAAGGAATCCAAAGGCAGGCAACCGAGTCAGAGACAGCCCCTACTCCCATTGTTAGGGGATCCACATGATGACCAAGCTGCACATCTGCTACATATGTGGAGGGGGTCTAGGTACTTCCAATGCAAGCTCTTTGGTTGGTGGTTTAGTCTCTGTGAGCCCCCATGGGCCCAGATTATTTTACTCTGTAGGTCTTCTTGTAGTGTCCTTAACACCTCTGGCTTCCTCAATCTCTCCTCCCACTCTTCCACAAAACTCACTGAACTCGTCCTCTTGTTTGTCTGTGGGTCTCTGCATCTGTTTCCATCAGCTGCTGGATGAAGCCTCCTGTCTATAAGCATTGCAGAGGATCATTAATAGTGTCAGGGGTTGGCTCTCTCCCATGGGGGTGGCTCTCAAGTTGGGCCAGTCACTGGTTTGCGGTTCCTTCAATCTTTGCTCCATCTTTATTCTTATGCTTATTATAGGTAAGACAAATTGGCTCAGAGGTTTTATGAATGGGTTGGTGTCCCCCTCACTCCACTGGAAGTCCTACCTGGCTACAGGGGGTGGCAACTTCAGGTTCCATGTCCCCCACTGCTCGGAATCTTAGCTAGGATCACCTACATAGACTCCTGGAAGTCTCCCTTATCTAAAAGATGCCTCCCCCTGAAATGATTTCTGTTCTCTCTCCAAGTCCTTTCCCCTACCCCTCACCCGTACTCTTCCCATACCTGATCCCCATCCTCTCTCCCACCCAGTTTACTCCCTCAATCTACTTCAGATATCTATTTTATTGGCTCTTCAGAGTGAGATTCAAGCATCCTTCCTTGATCCCTACTTGGCTTCTTTGGGTCTGTGGACTGTAGCACAGTTATCCAGTACTTTATGGCTAATAATATTCACTGACAAGTAAGTACATACCATGCGTGTCTTTCTGTGTCTGGATTACTTCACTCAGGATGATCCATTTGCGTGATGTCTTTGTTTTTAGTAGCTGAGTAACATTCCATTGTGAAAATGTACCACATTTTCTCTATCCATTCTTTGGTTGAGCAATATCTAGGTTGTTTCCAGATTCTATTATGAATAAAGCTGCTATGAACATAGTTGAGCAAGTGTCTTTGTGGTATTATGGAGCATCTTTAGAGTCCATGTCCATGAGTGGTAGAGCTGAATCTCAAGGCAGATCTATTCCCACCTTTCTGAGAAACCTCCAGATTGATTTACACAGTTCTTGTGCAAGTTTACACCCTCACCAGAAACGCAGAGGTATGCCCCTTGCTCCACATCCTCGACGGCATGTGCTGTCACTTGAGGTTTTTTTTATCTTAGCAATTTGGAATGGTATAAGATGGAATCTCAAAGCCATTTTGATTTGCATCTCCCTGTTGACTAAGGATGTTGAATGATTCTTTAAGAGCTTCTCAGCCATTAGAGATTCCTCCATTGAGAATTCTGTTTTTAGCTCTATACCCCATTAGTAATTGGTATATTTGGTTGTTGGTGTTTAATTTCTTGAGTTCTTTATATGTTTTGGATGTTAGCCCTCTGTTGGATGGAGGATTGGGTAAGATCTTTACTCATTATGAAGGCTGCCATTTTGTCTTATTGACAGTGTCCTTTGCCTTGAAGAAGCTTTTCAGTTTCATGAGGTTCCATTTTTTAATTGTTGGTCTTAGCACCTGAGCTTTTGTTCTGTTCAGAAAGTTGTCTCCCGTGCCAATGCATTCAAGACTATTCTCCACTTTTTCTTCTAATAGATTTAGTGTATCTGGTTTTATGTAGAGGTCTCTGATCTACTTGGATGTGAGTTTTGTGAAGGGTGATAAATACAGATCTATTTGCATTCTTTTACATGCAGACATCCAGTTAGATGAGCACCATTTGTTAGAAATGCTTTCTTTTTTCCATTGTATGATTTTGGCTTCTTTGTCAAAAATCAGGTTTTCTTAGGTGTGTGAGTTTATTTCTGGGTCTTCGGTTCTATTACATTGATCAACCTGTTTTTATACCAATACCATATGGTTTTTTATTACTATTGCTCTATATACAGCTTGAAATAAGGGATGGTTTGTAGGCTTAGATTTTTCAAATACCTACTTTATTTAATGTTCTTAAATGCCTCTATCTCCCTTCCCATGCTCTGACCTTAGGTAGGAAATTAGTAGGGAAAGAGGTATAGACCTCCTCTAGTTACTTCCTGCTGATTAGGGTTGTTGGGTTCTTTGGGGATATACCAATCTCAGTCTTTAGGATACCAGCAGTTTAGTCAAACAACAAAGCAGCAAACCACAGCAGCATCAGCAAACAGCAAGCAACAGCAAAAGCAGCAAGATTTCCCCCAAACGGCATGAGTCTATCAAAGTAGCAAAGTAGCACAAAAAGTTCTCTGGACCATTTCTCTCTGCTGAAACCAACAGAGCAATCTGAATCCTTGCAATGTATAGAGATGCAAAAAGCATTGTCTCACTGTCTGTGGGCTTCTATTTATCCCTTCTGAGAGTCCACACAAGGATGTTTTCCAGCTCAAAAACCCATGCCCCTGACACAAGGTAGTTTCCAGCTGACAAACAGCACTTCTTCATGGGGCTATTTTCCTTGAGTGTGGGGATGGGGAAATTCCCACATGTCACACTTGGAACCAAAATAAAAAATATACTCACATGACACAACTGAGTTTCCAAAGAATCCAGGAATTTCTACTTCAGATAGTGATACTTCCAGAAGTTCTTTTATTGTACAGAGTTGTTTTAGCTATTCTGGGTTTTTATATTTCCATTTGAAGTTAAGGATTGCGCTTTTAAGATCTGTAAAGAATTGTGTTGGAATTTTGATGGGAATTGCATTGAATCTGTAGATTTCTTTTGGTATAATGGCCATTTTCACTATATTGTGAGCATGGAATCTCTCCATCCTGATATCTTCTTCAATTTCTTCCTTCAGAGACTTGAAATTTTTGTCATACAAGTCTTTTACTTGCTTGACTAGAGTTACACCAAGATATTTTGTATTATTTGTGGCTATTGTGAAGGGTGTTGTTTCCCTAATTTACTTTTTAGCCTGTTTATCACTTGTATAAAGAAGGGCTACTGATTTTTTTTTTTTTTTAGTTAATTTTGTATCCAACCACTTTGCTGAAGGTGTTTATCAGCTGTAGGAGTTCTCTGGTAGAATTTTTTGGGGGGGGACTTTTACTTACTATCATATCATCTGAGAACAACAATACTTTGACTTCTTCCTTTCCAAGTTTTATCCACTTGATCGTCTTTAGTTGTCATATTGCTCTAGCTAGGACTTCAAGTACTATGTTGAAGAGATATGGAGAGAGTGGACATCCCTGATTTTAGTGGGATTGCTTTGAATTTCTCTCCATTAATTTGATGTTGGCTATTGGTTTGCTATATATGACCTTTATTGTTTTTAGGTATGTGCCTTGTATCCCTAATCTCCCCAACATAAAAGGGTGTTAAATTTTGTCAAAAGTTTCTTCGGCATCTAGTGAGATGATCATGTTTTTTCCTTTCAGTTTGTTTATATGATGGATTACATTTGATGGATATTCGTATCTTGAATCATCCCTATATCCTTGAGATGAAACTTACTTGATCATGGTGGATATTTTTGATGTGTTTTTGGATTTTGTTTGTGAGTATTTAATTGAGTGTTTCTGCATTAATGTTCAAGAGGGAGATTGGTCTGAAATTCTCTTTCTTTTTGAGTCTTTGTTTGGTTTAGGTATCAGGATGACTGTGGCCTCATAGAATGCTTTGGTGATGTTTCTTTTGTTTTTATTTTGTGAAATAGTTTGAGGAGTATTGGGATTAGTTCTTCTTTGAAAGTCTGGTAGAATTCTGTGCTAAAACCATCTGGCCCAGTGCTGATTGGGTTGGAAGGCTTTCAGTGACTTTTAAATAGACCTTTTTCATAAGTCTATTTAAATTGTTTACCTGATCTTGATTTAATTTTGGTTAGTGGTATCTGTCAAGAAAATTGTCCATTTCATCTAGATTGTCCAATTTTGTGGAGTACAGGTTTTTGAAGTAAGACCTAATGATTTTTTTGGATTTCTTCAGTGCCTGCTGTTATGTCTCCCTTTTCATTTCTGATTTTGTTAATTTGGAGACTGTCTCTTTGCCTTTTAGTTAGTTTGGCTAAGGGTTTATCTATCTTTGCTTTTTTTAAAAAAAAACAAAAGAGAGAAATAACATGAATTTGGGTAAGTAGGATCTGAGAGGAGTAGGGGATGGGAAAGAATATAATAAAAATATATTCTATGAAAAATTGTTTTAAAGAAATAAAAAAGAAATGCCTGTGAAACAGTGTTGGATCCAGGTTCTTGAAATATATTCAGTTATTTTTCTGTGCTGGGGACCAAGCCCAGAGCTTTGTGCATACTAGAAAGTTTGTACTCGAAGCTCAGCTCCTCCCACTTACAAATAATACCACGTGTGATGGTTCGAGTAAGAACGGCCCCCATAGGCTGACCCATTGCCAGGGTATAGAACTGTTTGAGAAGGATTAGTAGGTGTTGCTTTGATGGAGGTGTGTCACTGGAGGTGGGCTTTGAGGTTTCAAAAGCCCTCGCCAGGCCTAAGCTGCCTGAGGATCAGAATGCAAAGCTCTCAGCTACTGCTCTAGCACTGTGCCTGCCTGCTCCCCATCATGATCATCATGAACTCAGCGTCTCCACTGTTAGCAAGCCCCTAATTAAATGCTTTCTCTTATAAGAGTGGCCTTGGTCACAGTGCTCCTTCACTGCAACAGAACGGTACCTAGGGCAGTTTATCGTTTTTCTACTTTAAGGGTTTATAATAGGGGAGGGTATTGGCTGGTACCAGAGAGATGCCCAGCAGATAGAAATATTGTTGCTTCCCCACTGCCTGAATTCCAGTCCCAGGGAATCCGACACCCTCTTCCGGCCTCTGCCAGCACCATAGTGAATTTATATGTGTATGTGTATATGAATGTATATATGTATATATGTTCGTATGTACGTATCCAGGCAAGCACAGATAAACACAAAACTGTGAATAAATCTGTTTTAAAAACACCCCCGAAAGAATTTCAACATCTAAGAGATTTATTTATGAAAAGAAGAAAAAGAATCATGGGGATCCATATCTCCATAATTGTAACCTTATTAGAGTCAATTTTAAAATATGTATGTGTATATATATGTGTGTATGTGTGGGTTCATGCCATATGTGTGCAGATGACTGCAGAGGCCAGAAGAGGGTGTTAGACCCCATGAAGCTGGATTGCAGGTAATTGTGGCTGGGTCCCCTCAAGAATAGCATGTGCTTTTAACCAGTGAGCCATTTCTTCAGGATCCTAGGCTTATTTTTTTTAACTATAATTTACATCTCAGTCATAGGACCCTCCCTCCTCTCTTTCCAGCCCCACTCTACCTCCCATACCCTCTTTCCCCTATTCCTCAGACTAGGGTTGTTCCACTACCCAGACACCCCAGCTCATCTGTTCATGTAAGGACTGAGTTTGTCTTCCTCCCTGTGGCCTGGTAGGGAAGTCCCATCAGGGGGAAGTGATCAAAAAGCAGGCAACATAGTTTGTGTCAGAGATAACTCCCACTCCCCTAACTAGCAGGCCCGCATGAAAGCTCAGATGTTCGTTGGGCTTATCTTCTTGGGCTCTGTGTATTGTCGTATGTCTATCCTGTACTATATGACTAAAATCCACTTATAAGTGAGTATATATCATGTACATCTTTCTGTGTCTGTTACCTCATTCAGGATGATCTTTTCTAGTTCCATCCTGGGAATATACCTGAAAGAGGCTCCACCATACAACAGGGACATTTGCTCAAGCACGTTCATAGCAGCTTTATTTGTAAGGACCAGAAACTGCAAAGAACCTAGATGTCCCTCAACTGAAGAATGGATTTAAAAAAAAAAAACAACTGTGGTTTACACAATGAAATGCTATTGAACTGTTAAAAACAAGGAAATCATGAAATTTGCAGGCAAGTGGATAGGCTTAATGTTTTAACAACAAAACCAAGAGCCCCCAGTAGTTCCAATGCACGTTCATCTGTTTGAACTACTCAACATGTTATTGTAAACCAAAAGGACATTTCCTCCAGGTTTGAAATATCTTGACATTTCTCAGTTTATTATTACACTTGTACCCTCAGTGATCGACACAACGCTAACTCCCTGTTACTGAGTTCCTACTTGTACTGGCTATTGCAGTAAGTACCTGCTATGTCTATATGTTTCATACACCACAACGATCCTAAGACATACAGGATTAATGGCCCTGCTTTCTGGTCCAATGTTCATTGCCAGTAAAGATGTTTGGACAAAAGGATATACTGCTTGACACACCATGACACAGAGCAGCCTCCTCAATGGCGAGAGTTGTTGTTATTTTGCTTTTTTCTTTTTTGTTTTCTTTGGTGGGGAGGTTTTAAGGGTGGAGGGCAGATACGAAGGGGCAGAGAGGTGAGTGGGTTTGGGATGCATGATGTGAAATTCACAAAGAATCGATAAAAAGTTTCTTTTTTTTTTTTTTTGTCTTGCTTCTAAAATGAAGAGATGCTAAGTGTTTTTGACAAGGAAGCACAGCCAGGAAATAACAAGGCAAGGACTGGAGAATGGGCCAGGCTGGACCAATGCTCAGTGTACTTCTACTATTAACACGCCACTCCCACAGCTGAGCCTCTGACAGGTATGGGCTGCCCTTCATCCGGGACTGTGCTGTCTGTGGTCGGAGCGCTTGAGATGGAGCTTGCTCAAATCAAGACCTGCTGAAAGTATAAAACACACAGCAGCTTTCTAAGACTCTATACAAGAATACAGAAGGCAAGAAAAAAAAAGACCCTCATTAGCTATGTTTTATATCGATTACTTGTTAAAATGGTGCTATTTTAGACAGATTAGATTAAATAGCAGATATTATTAAAATCAATTTTAGCTGTTTCTCGTTATCTGTCTTGATGTGCTATTAGAGAATGTAAAATTGCAGAATTGGCTCACATCGTACTTTCTATTGACCTGATCTAGAAGTTTCAGCCTGACGAAGCATACAGAGCAATGTGCTTCAATCCCCCACAGAACTACTTTCTTTTTTCTCTTAGTTTACAACTTCTATGGACAATTCTGGATGAAAGCAATAATGTGCCCAAAATGACCTGACCTAGCTTTACTTTTTGCTTTAGGCCTTGGACTTTGGTAATCCCAGACACCTGTTCACATTATTCTCCACAATTAGCTACTTTAGTGAGATAAACGTCCTGTACGTGGAGCTGAGGCAGAGTTGGTGTCACCTGGACAGATGCTGGGCTGGAGGAAGGGAGTGCCGGTATAGCAATGGTTTCTCTCATCGTTGTAACAAAACACCTAATGAAAACAGCTTAAGGTAAACAGGGTGGTTTTGATTCCGGGCTAAAGAGGGTAGAGCGCCCTGCATTGTGGGGAGGCAGGGCAGTGGGAGTGTGCGGTGACAGTTCACGACGCACGCACAGTAAGGGAGCAGGGAGAGGCGACTGATGATCAACCTGCTTTCTCTCTGTTTCCTTCATTCCAGGACCCCAGCCTTTGGGCCGGTGGTGACACCCACTTTTCAGGGTGGGTCTTTTCCCCTCAGGGGAAACTTCTCTGGAAATACCCACAGAAATGTGTCCCCTGGGTGATTCCAAAACTTGGTAAGTTGAAGGTACAGCATAACTGTCAGGGCTGGGTCTTCACAAATGCATGCCTAGAATAACCAGTTGCTACAGTCGGGATGACAGAGGGTCAGTCCTGTTCATCGAATTTGCTTTGGCTAATTCTGTCTCTGAGAAAGGAGACAGTCTTGAAGATATTGGCGTATGGACTACTGCAAACACTGACTTTTATTAATGGTTTAACCAGTTCATTGATAAGAAAAAAAAAATGGTTAGGGCCTATACGTAGCGGGTTAAGAGAATAATTAAAGTTTTCTTTTTGTCCTAAAATAGACAGACATTGAAAGTCCTGGCCTGATAACACGTGAGAATGGCCTACAACACAGGGTACTTCCTCTACCTCAGCCTCTCCCAGACACAGCCTCCTGTCTCCTCACCACTGCCTGAAGGAGCAAGTCTTTGGATACTGGAAGAGACTGCCTTTGCTGAGGCCCTAATACGAGAAACAGCTAAAAATCCACGCAGATTCGTTTCAGCCTACCTCAGCGGAGCGAACAGAGCCACCCAGGAGACAGAGGAGGGCTAATTTAATTAAAAGCCATAAAGAAAGCTAGTGTTGTGTCAGGTGTTGTGACACTCAGTTGTAATCCCGGCAGTTGGAGGGCTGAGGTATAAGGATTTTCTGGAAGCCCAGGTTAGACCTACCACAAACAAACAAACAAACAAACAAACAAGTAAGGAGGAATGAAGGAGGGAAGGGAGAAAGCAAGGGAGGGTGGGGAAGGAAAAGGCAGCCACCAGCAATCCTCTTTCCAGGGTCTGTGGACGTGGATCCCAGTCTGATACGTAACAACTTATCTCGAACTCAGACATTTGATTAAGAAGCCTGCGCTGGTGCAGACTTGTCTTTGTCAGCAGCAAAGGTCCAAGGAGCAGGAGGAGAAGCAGCTCCGCTTGCCAGCTCCCCCCACCCCCGCCCCTGATCAGCAGAGGTGATCTCTTTGTTGTCCTTCTTACACCCTGGCCTGCAAAATCTCGCCGAGCCTTCCTTGCTCTAGTGGCTGCTCAGGCGTGTAATAAGGTGGGTTCCAATGAACTGGAAGCTCCTGCCTGGGGTGATGCCTCCGCTGTGGCTGTGAGGCTGGAGCTGGGTCAGGAATATATATATCTATATATTTTTCCCAGACATTGACAGAATGGCAGAAGTGTTTAGATTTTCGGAGTCATCACTAAGTTACTTCTAAGTGTTGCTGTTGGGATGCAAGAAGACGTGGTTTTGGAGCATGTTTAAAGAGTAACGGCAGCCTGGCACGAAACTGTAATCTTCCACCATTCAACAAGCAGGAGAAGAAGAGGAACACATCACGATAGAAGGCACACGCGGGGTTCCCAGTTCCTCCACGCCTTAATGGGCACGTGCTCCTGCTAATGAAATCACCTGCGGGTCACCATGCTTCGGTGGCGCCTGTCATTACCATGGAGGAACATGTGCTGCGAGAGATTCCAGGTCCATCAAATATGTTTTGTGAAGACGGTATTATTTGATCTCGCTGGTGCCGTTTACCAAGCACATCTCCCCGTGTGTGCACGCAGGTACATGTGTGTGTGTTTGTGCAGGTGGTGACCAGACATCAGCCCCGTGTTGCTTCCCCGATGCTGCCCGCTGACAGCGGGAGGAAGGGGCGAGGTGAGTGGCATGCAGCACGCACATGTATTTTGGGTGCACATGCCTTTGACCGTTTGCTGACATGGGAGAAGGATGTCGCATGTCTTGCTTCATCACTGTCCACCTTGCTTCTTATGGTAGTGTCTCTCATTGACCCAGGAACAGGTTGGCATCCTGTGACCCTCCTGTCTGTCTGGCACACAGCACGGGGGCGGGAGATGTGAGGACTGCATACAGCTTGTTATGTGGCTGTCGTAAATTTGTACACAGATATACGCCTGATGGCAGCGCAGGTGCTATCACCAGCTGAGTTAATTCCCCGGCTCCAACTCGTTTTTAAGAGACAAGGTCTCTCACTGGAGCTTGCTCAGGGCTGGCTGAGCAGTAAACTGCAGGAATTGGCTGTTCTCTGCCTCCCCTGTGCTGCAACTCTAAGCTGGCATCACCGTGCCTGGCTTCTGGGAAACAAAGTCCGGGTCTCAGGCTTGTGCAGAAACACTGCCTGGTTGGAGCATCTTCCCCACTCTGTACTCTCCGGTCAACAAAAGTGTGTGAGATTCTAAGGGAATTATTGCCTTGACAAGGGCTGACTGTTACATCTAATCTGCTTATTGACTTAAAACATGTTGTATAAAAAAGTCATTCAAAGGCCCTTTAAGCCAGGTGATGTATGTGGCAAAGGCTTAGAAATAACTGTCTGGGCCTCCTGCCCTCAGCAGGAGGAAACAAACAAACAACAGCCCCAACCAATCAGGCATACAACCAACCGGGGGCTGCAAAGATGACTTGGTGTTAAGAGCACATACTTCTCTTCCAGAGGGTCTGAGTTCAGTTTCCAGCACCCACTGTGTTGAACAGCTCACAGCTATGTGCCCTTGCCTCCAGCTTCACGATGTTTGAGGCCCTCTTCTGGCCTCTGTGGGCACCTTCGGACTGATAGTCTCTTTCTCTCCCTTTCTCCCTATCTTCCACCTCTCTCTCTTCACACACACACACACACACACACACACACACACACACACACACACAATCAAGAAGTGGAGAAATAGAAATAAAATAGCAGTGGGACAAAGGGCAATGTAGAAAAAAAGTCACAGAGGCAGTAGGAGGAATCCAATGTGATAAAAGCAGGTGAACTAGACAAAAGCAAAAGTCAAAGAGAAAACATTAAAAATAATAATAATGAAAGGAGTCAGGCAGGAGCTGTAGAATGAGTGACTGAATTTCTTTAAGAAAGAGTTACACACAGTTGCTGAAGTAAAGCATGTGGCTGTGGAGTGATCAGGCACTCAGATCACCAGCTGTTGGCTTCATTCCTCTGCCCAGTGGAGAAGCCTAGCTATGTGCACCCTGCTAAAGTGTGGTTTCAATCCAGCTGCTTCCAGCTGGTCTGAGGCAGGGTGGTATGCTCCTGGGGACAGAGGTTTGCGGAGGTGTGTACTCTCCCTTTTCAGCGTGTTTGGGGGAACACATTCTCACACTCTCACACAGGCTCCCATGGCAGGCAGGGCCCCCTGCCCAGGCTGTGCCCAATTTGGGGAGGGGGGCCCTCAGACTTCAGCTGTTCGCCTGGAATCCCAGGCACAGCTGTGGAGCCCACAGTGTGTAATTCACCCAGGAGGCCTCCTCTCTGTGGCCTCAGTAGGAGATGACCTCATTAGCTAAGGAACAGCTGCCATTGGCAGGACCACTTGTGGGGGAAGCTGCCTTCTCTTCTCCTTAGCACCCAGAAAGCCACACCGAGTGTTTGGATGTCAGCAGAGGACATCTGACATGTTTGGCTATGTTCGTGCACATGTGTTTATCCACATTCCTTTCCCAGCCTATTGCTCCTACGTGGGTCTGTACTGAGCCATTCCCAGGAGGGCAATGGCCAATGACCAGTTGATTTTGGTTAATTAGACAGTGACATTGTCACAGCACTTCTCATTCTGCTCTCTCTTGAGTAGGAGGGAAAGGCTGAATTTGAAAGTAACCCTTAATGTGCTTTGATTTCCTTCTGCCACCCTTTTCTGACTCCATGCTCTGACCAGGCCCTCTGTGTCTGCTTCTCTGGAGTTCCAAGCAGAAAGCACAACGGCGGTGTCCATCAACTGCACGGCGTCATAACTACAGACTGGCCAGTAATGGTTGGAGCCCATGGCTACTCTGATGTCTATGCCAGTCAGAAGGCTAAGCTGGTCCTCAGTGGATGCTTTGAGTAGGGGTGGGGCCTGTAATGTGCTTCTTAAAGCATTGAAGATGCCCAGCTGATGGCATGCCGCTGCTGTGCTTGGGTGTGGTCTGCAGACACTGTGAAGTGGGCTGCTGATGAGAGTATGGCCCTCATTCAGTTTGCTTTCTGTTAAACCTTCCCCATGCAGGTTTACTCTAACTAGATGAGCCCTCTGAAAGTAAAGGTAGAGGTCAAAGGTGAAAGAAGCCAGAGGCTAGCACCTTCTGGCCTAGAAGATGCAAGCTACTATGAATTCTAGAGTGATGAAGAAATGAATTTTGGGCAACCACAGGAGCTTGGAAAGGGACCCTGACCCACAGCTCAGACTCCATGTCTGTCCAAACCTTAATTAGAGCCTGCAGCTGAGGACACCCAGCCCAGGGGTTGCACCCAGACTCCTGACTCACAAGACTCTATGGGATAACAAACACTAGCGTTTGTCACCAAGTAACAGCGAAAGCCAACAACAAAGAGCTACACATTTTACAGCAACTGAAGATGACTTCTCCTGAAGAAGGAAGCTCTGGCTGGGAGGAAGGAATTATAGTCTGCAAATAGTAACAAACAGAAGGCACAGAACCATTGTTTTGACATTGTGTCTCATGTACATGCTCTCTAATTCTTACAACAACTTAAGCACGGTAGACCTTTTAAAGGGGGGAATAAACAGTCATGTTCAGTGTTCCCCCCCCCACACACACTGCTAAATGCTAGAGGTGTGGTAGCCTCGTACTACAGAGCTGCTTCCAAATGCAATGCTTCTGTGATAACTTCTTGGGGACAGCCAACGTGAGAGGGACAAAGTCTTAATTGTGCTTGTGCAAAACAGTTAATAACTATAAAGCTTTCAGAATACCCCTGGCCACTTGGTCAGGTAAACATCATCAGCTAAATGTAATAATATGAGGAACCATACTTTGAGTTAATGTTCTTGGTAGGGGTCATGGATCACAGCACAGCAACTTATTCATGTGCTTCCCTGGCAAACACTAGTTTAAAAAAAATACCTTATTAAATGTACCTGCCACTGTTGTGGATGCTATTGGCACAGCGAAGGACCAACAAAGACCTTAGCTTGGCAGAGCTTTCCTTCTTGCTGGGTGTGGTGGCTCATCTCAGTTATCATCCTGGTGAGGGACAGAATCACCTGGAAGATTGGCCTCCAGGCATGCTTATGATAAGATTTGCTCACTGTAGGTGGTGCCCTTCCCTGGACTAGGATCCTGGACTGTTACGAGGAGAAAGTGAGATGAGCACTGACATTCGTCACTGCTTTTGACTGGGCACAACATGGCCAGCTAGCTGCTTCAAGCCCCTGCTGCCATGATTTTGTCTCCGTCATGGACTATAACCTCGACTTAAGTCACAGTAAAGGTGCTTATGTCAGTACATTAAGTATTTTATCATAGCACCTAGAATAGTAACAAAGACAGTGGGGGCTATAGAGAGTAAACAGAAATTCATGCCGGGGGCGCCAGACTCTGTCTAGTCTGCTTCCTGGACCTTCCGCTGTAGAGCGAGAACGTAGGGCCAGTGAGAGCTCAGTGGAAGAGTTGTAGTCATCCCATCCAAGAAAGAGAGGGTGATGTCTTGGGTGAGGTGTGTGATGGCCCATGAGAAACATTTGTGAATGAATGATACCAGGTCACAGCTGGCTGCTATGGCAGAAGGAAGGGACAGAGAGCCAGAGATGTATAATAATAGAATACACCCCCAGGGCCCTCAGTCCAGCAGCAGCTTTCTTCCTTGTTCCCCACACACAGTCTTGTCCTCCACAGGCTGAGCCCACAGGCACGGCTGGACAGATGTTAGCACACAGGTGTGTGCTTGGTGGAAACTGTAGAGAGGCTTAGATTTCAGTCTGAATTGAAGTGACTTCCCCAACAGCAGGAGCCACAGTGCAGGTTGCATTTCTGACCTGGAAACAAACGTTTTCTTCAGTAGAGAAAAGTTTCATAGTAAGTATTTTATCAAAATGGGAAGCCACAATGATTGCACCTCATAGCAGCATAACCAAGTCCAGATTGGATTTCATACTTTTTCATGCGTCTAGAAGACAAACAAGGCTCACCCCAGGCCATGCTTCAACATGTAGGTGATTCCTTCCTTTGATACTTTTCGGGCCTTTATCGTGTGTGTGTGTGTGTGTGTGTGTGTGTGTGTGTGTGTGTGTGTGTG
>NW_026596069.1:21034008-21040928 GCF_907164565.1 Psammomys obesus
GTGTGTGTGTGTGTGTGTGTGTGTGTGTGTGTGTGTGTGTGTGTGTGTGTGAAAGAGAGAGAGAGAGAGAGAGAGCTTTCCTGGGCATGCGGAAGCCAGTGGTTGGTGTCACATGTCTTTATTACCTCCCCCCCGTGTGTGTGGCGTCTGTATTTTGTGTGCATGTGTGTATATGTTGGTGGGTGTATTTACCCATGCAGGCACATGTGTAGTGGCCAGAGTTTGATGCCTCGGTATAATAGGGTCTCACACTGAAGCTGGAACTCATCATTTCAGTAAGATTGACTGGTCAGCTAGCCACAGCGAACTGCTTGTCCTGTCTTGTCTTCTAGCACGGGGCTACAGATGTGTGTAGCCATGCCCAGCCTTTATAAGAGTGCCGTGACTCTGAAGTTGGGTCCTATGCATGAGCAATACTCTACCCACAGAATCATCTTTCCAGCCCAGAACCTTGGCATTTTTGGTGTATCTCCCAGAGACACTGTTGCTGAAATGCACCTCATTATAACCAAAACCCAGAATCCTTCCTTTCTTTTGGAAGCACATCATATTCAGTGAGGGATTCCAGAGGCCAAGCTACTTAATCCTCCTGTGCTCCCAAGTTTTTCTTGGTCCTTTCTAATGCCAGGGGACGGGGGGGAAGGTTGTCTCACTGGTAACGGCTTTGATCATTGGAGATTGCGTCTCTTGTGCAACCTAAACCTGCCTCTCTATAATTTCCATTTATTCTTTTCTTTGGACAACAACTTGGACCTTACAAATGAAAGAATAGAAAAACTAAAAATACTTTGATGGACCTAACATCTGATTTGACTTTTTAAATTTATGAACAAGGAAACCTTTGAGTCTGTGCAGAGGAGGAATGATCAGGGTTGGTATTAAATGCTTAGGTTTCTAAATTGTCTTAGAAGTCTCATCAAATTAAATCAAAGCCGTGGTGTTAAGTGACAGCAGAAGGGGTTTGGAGCTGTCTGAGCGCGCTGGGATGGGATTTTGTTCTTCTCTCTCAAGGTGGTTGTCAGCTAACAATGTTTCTGAGGTGAAGTTAGGTCTCCCTTGCCAGTTTATGTTCAGGGCTCTTGAGCCAAAAATTTGATATAAGAAGCCCTTGCTCTTTTGTGAAGTGAAAAATAAATAGCTGTCCCATTTGGAAGGCTTTTCTCTTTGCCCAGGCTTACTGCAGTGTGAGGAGATGCCAAGGTAGGATTTACTCCAATGGATCAGATAGACACCATTGCAAAAAAGTGTAGATTTCTTAGTAATTGATGGCGATAGGACTTTCTGGGAGCGGGTTCAGAAAGATAGTCCATCCCAGGATGAGAGGTAGGAGGGAAGGAAGGAGGATGCAAGGGGAAGAGGGAGGAGGGAGAAAGAGAGGAGAAAGAGAGAGACCAGAGCTCAGTAAATTCATTTCAATAGACGATGGGCAGGTGACATCAAGGATACATATGTGAGCATTAGCTACAGTGGAGGTGAGGGTGGGTTGGCAGCCCTATTTTAAGACTTGCGTTGGATTGGTGGTAGTTTTACAGAACACATTTTGTTTAGTCAGTGTTTTCTTCTGTGTGCATGTGTGTGTGTGCACGCATTGCTATAAGCTTGCAGACAGGTGTACATGCATATGTGTTTACATACATGTGGCAGCTACAGTACAACCTTGCTTGTGGTTCTCCTGGAGCTCTTGAGCCTGCAGGGTTTCTTCATTGGCTAGGAGCTCTCCCATTAGTCTAGGCTGGCTAGCCATGAAGCCTTCACCTGCCCAGGGATGACACTACAAGCATGTGTCACACCTGGGCTTTTTTTCACATAGGTGCTGGGGACCATATTCAGGCTCCCATGCTCATATAGCAAGTGCTTTCTGCAGAACTCTACTGGAGAAGGTTGAAGTCTGACATTTCCAGACAGTCTTTGTGCTCGGTCTATGATAAAGGGCTCCCTTTTCTCAACAGGGTTCTCTCTCCACCTGATCTGGTAACCCCAGATCTTGTATAGAGTTGTCACATAGCCCTCAGGGAAAATTACAGGCCAGATCCTGTCCTGATAAGAAACCTGCTCAGCAAGCACCTGGGAATTCCTGGAAATACTCACCATATGCTAAGGAGATCTTAGTTTTCAGCAATGACCTTCAATTGTACTTGGAGATTCTCCCCAACCCATAGGATAATTAAGTACTGTCTTCTTGTGATAGGACCATGCTACTGCATGTAATGAGGTACTGTATCACTACATGTAAATTAAGTATCCCCAGCATCTCTAACCCCAGCAAGTCAAACACAATCACCCATGAAACCCCTCCCAATGCCCAAGGTTTGTAAGTTCCTGATTTCACATGAAATAAGTCTGTGTGCTGTGTGATACCATCAGCTTTCCATCATGGCTGCCTGAGATTTATCATTTATTCTGGGGGAGGAAGGGCTCCCCTCCTTCCTGGATGATCACCGCTGAATGCCCTGAGCTTGGCACCTACCCATGCCCAGATTGCTTCAAGCTCCTGGACAACCCAGGGCTTAACTGTTGGTCAGTCTGCCACGTGCTGCTGGCCACCGTTCTGCCATTCATTGGGTGTGTCAGCATCAGGCAGCCACTGAAGCCTGCCTTCTGGCAAAGGGCCCACCACACCTGCATTAGGCCAGCTGGGACTGCACCTCACCAGACATGGCTTCCACCCACACTCTCTGCCATGTTTAGCATGGCAGCTTAACTAAAAAGTTGTGACACTTTGGTGTCATCACTGGCTTTTGGAGCTCCTGGGCCTCCACTGCAATGTAATACTGAGAATCTCATTTAAATGAGCTAAACTGTAACTCAGTGGAAAACTCTTTCCACACCCAGGCCTAGGACAATGATTCCCTAAACCTTGCTAGGGACGGAATGGAGGCTGTTTTCTTTAGTGAGGAATAGGTATTTATGTCAACCATCCTGTCCCTTGACCTTCATGTTAGGTGAGCTTTTTATTGCCATTTGAACAAAGATTCTCAAGATAAACCACTTTATCTTCGAGGATCTTTGGAGGAAACAGAAGGCAAAGTATTTTGCCCTCAATATAAATGCATCTCTCCAGCGATTTATTGGCAGATGGATCTAGGTGACAATAGATTTCTAAATTGAATATTCTGCCTTTGGAATGGCCTCTGATGTGCATTAAGATCGTATTTGTAATAGCCACACCTCTCAATTTGTGCACATACACTATCCTGATTACATTATCCATCAATCTGCAGGACAATTGTCAGATGAGCCTGCTAGCTGGGCAGGGAAACTAAATGGATGTTTCTTGGCACAACCCTAGCTAGTTAGACAAGGAGAATCTTTTCCGGCATCCGGGAGGTTGCAATTGACACTTCTCAGCATTAGCATTTCAGTCCTTTCTCTGAGTACCATATTCACTGAATTCCTTTACTCTTCTCTATTGTAATTTCAAGATTTCATCGACCTTATTGTTACCATGTGCAAGGAATTTCAGAAATGCATAGATTTCTGATGTGTGCTGACACACACACACACACACACACAATCTTGCCATCTCTTCCTTTGTATTTAACCTTTACAGTACTAAGGATGGAACACAGATCCCTCCGCTTGCCTAGTAGCTGCTCAACTCCTGTGCTGAACCCTCAGTCCCCCTCTTTCTTTTCACAAATATCTACCGAGTGCTGGACAGGCGCCCGTTGCGATTTAAGGTAACATCAGTGCAGACTCTGCCCCACTCTTTGGACTTACAGAGAAGTGTGACACCTATCTGATTCCCCTCTTCCTCTCTGTCGACAAGTTAGCTTCCTCCTTAGGCCTTGGACCTCACAGGCACAAAACAATCTCGCCTGTGTCTAGGCGTGGCTGGCTGGTCTCATATCTCTTTCCTTTGTGGTAATAATACTGTGGTAACTGCCATGTTAGTCTTCCAGGAATCACACTATGTGCGTGTGCGCGTGTATGTGCATGTGCGTGTGAGCGTATGTGTATACATGTGCAGTCATATGTTCATCAGCTGTGATTTAAAAGTATGTTCCAACAGAATTTAGGCTGGTCCTTAAGTGGAGGCAGCCGTTTTTTCACGAAAGCAAACAAAGTTATTGTGTCTTTCAGTCTCTGCGGTGGGTGGGTTGGATTGGAGAGGCTCTCCAAGGAACCCCCAGTCTGCAGCTGCTTTCCCTTCTAAAAAAAGGATTAGCATTTTCATGTAGCCCATGCTTGTCTTCTCTTATGCTTGGACCATCTCGGTATTCCTTTAACACAAAACACAACACCATGGCGACAGTGATTAGGCTATCATGATAAGAAGAGAAACAGACCATCCAGGTCCAACAGACACAATTTTTTCATTTGGAAAAATTTTAACTTGAGGTTGGTAGCATTCACAGATGGGAAACAGTGAATAGAGAAAGCCAACTGTATATTCAAATCATAGCAAAACACTTGATTGTTCTTGAAATATGTTTTATTTTATTCACATCCTAATTGGGCTTTAAACTACTTCTTTTTATCTCCATAACTGGATTATTGGTCATACCTGTTTGTGTCATATGTAAATGGTTGCAATAATAAAAAATTACTATTTCCATCTTTAATTTACCACAGTCATCTTCATACGACAGTGAAGTTCTTTATGGACAGTAGAAGAACCAACAATGGCATATTTTGCTTTCCCCTTCTAATTCTTTGAGCTATTATCATATATTTAAATATGTATTACAAGTTACATATTAATCATTATTATTTTTCACCAAAGTACTTGTATTTTAAAAGGACTTAAAGATATAATTTTTATATTTTAGTTGACACAATATTTGCACTTATTATTTATAGAGTATAATACTGTAATTTATAGATTAATCCCTGCACTTCGGGTAGGGGCAGGCTGGCAGAAGCAGGCAGTTCTCTGTGAGTTCAAGGCCAGCTTGGTTTACAGAGTGAGTTCCAGAACAGTCAGGGCTACACAGTGAAACCCTGTCTTGAAAAACCAATATATATGCATTGTAATTTATACATGTATGCAATGTACAGTGATCAAGTCAGGACAGTTAACTTTTCTGTCCCATCAAATGGTAATGTATAGATATTTGGAACCCTCTGTTTGTTCTCCTCTTGGTGACTTGAATCATGTAACTGTCTGAACCAGTAGTTGGCCTGCTGTGCGATCTGATTTAGTTGTGCTTCCGAGGTGTGGTGCTATTGAGATTTCAAGAATTCTCAACGGAGCTTCTGAGTTTGTTCCAGTTGTGGTGTTACAGCAAATGCTCTTCCTTTAGAAATCGCTCATTGCTGCTTCTTGGATTAGTGGCCCACACGTGAGGAGATCAAGGGAAACTTCCAGTGGGGCAGGGCGAACAGCGATGCGGATTTCTGGAAACCTCTGTCTGCACATCTTCTTCTGCCCTGAACATTTTTAGCTGCTGTGGCTTTTCTGAACCTTGTTCAATGTTTTATGAACTCAGCAAAATTTCAAGCTCTGTCTTTGTCCCATTCTTTGAATTACTACCTGGAAACAAGACCTAAATTGGAGGTTCATCTTCTTTCTGTCTTTTTTTCTGCTGGTGGGTCACAATTTTCCATTGTTACTTTCACGTGTCTGGAAAACATCGTTTTATGTATTTTTTTTTTCCTGAATTTTTGTTGTGTGTGGTAAGAGCATAATTCCTATAGCAATAGACTCTTTCTTCATGAGGGGAGAGAAAAGGGACATGCTAGAGTTTAGGGCCTATGGAAGTTGTAGTTAGCCACTGGAAAAAAAATGAGCCATTTTCTTCCACAAAAACAGAGAAGTTTGGGCGGAATCACTAAGAAATGATGTCAATGTGAGATGGGAGCTCCAACAACAAGGTAACCACACACACACACATACACACACACACAAAAAAAAAACCCACAGAGAAATACACCCCAACCCCACATAAATGGTATAGAATAGAGGCTGAGAGGGCTTTTGAACATTTGTTTGGAAGAGATAATGCTGTACTGGGTTTCCAGCTTCCCCAGTGCAAAACACGGGACATTTCCCCCTCCTTCAGCCCTGTGAGAGGGGCTTGAGACTGACCTGTTTGGGAACTACACACTTTCCTGAACATGGGAGAAGCTCATGGTCCAGGTGATGAGAGAAGAACATTGGCCATTGACAAAGGAGAAATGGACATTTGCAAGGTTAGTTTTCGTAAAAACTGCAAGAATGAAGAATGCATGAGTGCGTCCCATGTGCCAGCCATGGAGACAGTCCTGGGGAGGTGGCGACCAAGGGGGGCTTCTCTGAAGATTAGAATTCTGACTCTGTCATGGGACTCAGTATCCCCGTTGTAGATTAAGACAGGCTGGAGCTGGGCCTGGTGGCACATAGCTATCACCCCAGCAATAAGGGGAGGGGTGGAGGCAGGAGGACCAGGAGCTAAAGCTATGCCCGTTTGTGAAGCTGTCAAGCTTCGAGGTGGGGAGAGTTTGAGTACAGCTTGTGATTTGTGAGACAGCCTCAAAATCATAGACAGAACAGAACAAGACAGGCCACCTGAAGGGGAAGAGAGTCAGCTTCCTTTAGGCTGTGTTGTGTTCAGGAGCAAAGCGAGGAGCAGAGAACAAACTTAACCAGCATGAGGGAAATAAAGGTGAGTAACTAATGGCTCATACCCTTTACAGGCTTGGTAAGAGAACTCAGTGTCTGTGAGAACTCACAGCGGGCTCTACCTTAAGAGGTGGCTTAGCACCACTTCTGAGTCTTTTTTCTGGACTTCCTTGAAGATCAAGAGAGTTTAGAGGAAAGAATTTAGGTCTGTTTGGGATGACTCTCCGGCAACACTTCCTGCTTATTCCTCTAGATTGGGACCTTACTGTGTTCAGGGTAGAGGCCGCTTTCTTTTTTCTTTTCTTTTCTTTTCTTTCTTTCTTTCTTTCTTTCTTTCTTTCTTTCTTTCTTTCTTTCTTTCTTTCTTTCTTTCTTT
>NW_026596069.1:21040938-21074406 GCF_907164565.1 Psammomys obesus
TTTCTTTCTTTCTTTCTTTCTTTCTTTCTTTCTTTCTTTCTTTCTTTTTTCCTCCCTCCCTCCCTCCCTTCCTTCCTTCCTTCCTTCTTTTCTTCTTCTTCTTTTTTTTTTTTTGGTTTTTTGAGACAGAGTTTCTCTGTAGGTGATAGCCCTGGCTGTCCTGGACCAGGCTAACCTCAAACCCAAAGAGATCCGCCCACCTCTGCCTCCCTGAGTGCTGGAATTAAAGGCATGCACCACCACACCTGTTTCATTTATCTATCTGTCTATCTATCTATCTATCTATCTATCTATCTATCTATCTATCTATCTATCTCATAGACAAAGGGCACGCTAAGACCAGCTGGGTGAGGCGTTTAAATTTTGGGTACAGGAATATGTGGGTGAGTGCTGTTAAGTTCACTTTTGCATGGGAGAGCGTCTCCCTGTTCAGTCATCGTTTGGGGTGTTTCCTGTGAGAAGTACGACCTTTCTAACTGATCAGTGGGAAACAGCTCTGCTGCAGTCAGCTCTGTTAGATCAAGAGGGAACTGTCCTACTCACATCATAGAGTCCCAGGCCTCGGCCAGCAATCCGTGCACGGGTGGTTAAGGTTGCACTGTGTAGCAGCAGCAGCAGCACCTGCATCAGGGAAACCATCTTTTGGAGGTCTCCCTAGAGATGGAATGATGAATGGCTCTTCAGCTTACCATTCGGTTAATTTCGAATGTGGACTGCCCACACACAGCTGCTCCAGTGGCCTCAGGTTTGAAACAAAAGTACCCTGGGCAGCCGGGCTACTTCCTCTTCTTCTTTCTGAGGTAGGACATTACACTGGGGAACACAGTCAGGCCCATTTGTCTGGCAAGGGAGAGTTATTAGCCCTTTTAGCATTTGACCTCTTAGCAACTAGGACTCTGATATATTTGAGGAGGATACTTGTGGGTTTAAGTTTCTCTTTCTACAAGTTAGTGGAAACGGACCAACTGCTCTGACATTTGTGAGCATGGAGTCTAAAGATGCCCTCTTGGCAGGTGGCAGGAGTCAGAGCCTCTGTCCTGGGTGGTTGATGAGTTGCAGGGATCAGATGGCCATGTGGCAGGTGATGAAGAGGGAGAGCCAATATCAGTGGAGGCAAAGAGGACACTTAGAGGGTAATGAAGCCTCTCACCAGGGGCTCTCTGACTAGAGAGTGTGTGGGACCACCTAGGATTGCCAATTGCTGTAACTTTGAGCCTATTGGTTCTGGCATACGGCTCCAAGGAGGTGGGGTAGAATACGGAGTGAGAGTGTGACGTTCTCAGGACAATTTGATGCTGCAGAGGAATGTTGTCAACCCCACATCCCCTGCTTCATAAGCAATTGCCCATTCACTTCATTGTTTATTGTTGCTGCTGAATGCTCAGCTTTCTTTGCTTCCACACACTCAAGCATTGTCTGGGCACGGCACACAGAATAAACCCCTCCATATACATCCTGTTAGTGAGGGGGCTTTGTTCCTCTTTTTTTTTTTAAATGCTATTCAAGTTACAGCCCTGAACAATAGGGCAGTACACATACACCGAGTCCCCATTAAATTATTATTTTTTAATAGTGGAAATGTTCCTGAAATTGACAGGTGCAAGGCAGACACACTGGGTAGTAATACGTTATTACTTTGGGGTAGTGGGAGGGGCTGAGAAAAGGGAATAACACAGTTCTCAGACCTCAGCAGTCCGTGGTGGGAGCTCTAAACATCTACTTATGCTTTAAAAAAAATGTAGAAAATGTAGTGGTGATGGGGGTTATCTGAGAAAATTCACCTCGGAAGTAACACTGTGACTAAATTATTATCATTGACAGGTGATTTGAGAGACACATCTGAAAGCGAACAATATGTTGTTTGCTTTTTAGTCTGAAACTTGTCCCTTTTTCTGTCTTTGCCCACATTGTAGAATTTGCTAGATGAAGATAATGACTTTAAAATATGAAAATCACCCTGAATAAGTACCCTAGGGTCAGGGGCACCTGGTTAAGAGGAAAAAGAAATTGACAAAGATCAAATCTCTGACCTCAGCCCTCAAGACGGACGGCTGTATTTCCCAGCCTCCCTTGCCTACTCAGATTCATCCATCGCTCCCAAGCGGGATGCTCAGCCTGATAAATCACAGGCTGCTCACCAGTCACCAGAGCAGGCAAAGAGCCAGATGGAAGGAAGTGTGGATGGCCCTCTGTCACTTCTGGCTGTTTGCCATCACCTGGACACTCAGCACTCCTTGCTGAGGGAATGTCTCTGACTTGCTTGCATAGAGGGCTGGCCATCCCAGAGCCCTCCAAAGCAGGATGCAACATCAAGCCATGTTGTCATGGTTACTTAGCCATTTCCCCAGAGTTGTGACATCAGTATCTCCAAGGGGCAAGTGCTCTATCTCATGCATATGCATGTACCCGGCAGGGGCCTGGCCGCATCTGAACATCTTACAATGTTTCTAGTAAAAAAAAAAAAATGGTGGTGAAGGAGGAAAGAGGACATCGAGAGTGGAAGCAAAGTGATGGGAGCACACGTTGCTAAAGTGAATAAATGAAGGTGCTTGCTGCCTGCCTTGGAGGAAGGCAGAAAGGGTTAGTGCTTAGTTGGGATTTTTTTCAGATTTAAATTAATCATCTGCTGGCTCACACTGGGCTCTCACTCACACTCTCAGAGCTTTATAATTTCCAGGGCATTTTTGTTCCACCCTCAAAACACCTCATAACAAAAATAGGGTTCCAGAAACCATGGTGTGTATTTGATAAGGTTATTCTGAGGTTCACAGACACAGGGCTCGCATGGGAACTGCTGATCTCAACTCCTGGCCGGAGGTTGGGCCTATTTTGAAGGGCTCCATTCTCTAGAACACCAAGAACAGGCAGAAGACAGGGACTATTCATTGGACAATACTCCATGACTGCACTTTCCAATGGAAGGCGGATCCTTCCCAAGTATGGATATTGCCAGAGTGGTATATGTGTTCATAATCCCTTGAATGCTGTGGGCAATTAGTCACTTAGTGAATATCAAACTGAATAAATTTCACATTCTGGGGTTTCAAGGAAGGCAGGAAATCGGCTGTTCTGGGCACTGCAAATTTGGCAACACTAAATGAGAAGTTAACACCATTTCATGTTAAAATAAAACAGGGCTGTTTAAGGACTGGACACTGTAGGGAGTAAACTCCAGTAAACATGGAGCTTTAAATGGGTGACATCTACCTGACCTGATAACCCGTGTCTCAGTCTCCTCACGGCTATGCCAGTTACTGCCACCCCACAGGGAATCGTCTGACATCAGTGGGAGGGTGAGGAAGAGAAGTTGAAGGCCCAGTACCTATCAGGCCATAGCACCCTAGCTTTGCCACATAAAGCAAATCCTGCAATTGTTTGAGAATGACTTAATGACTCACATGATTAATCTGCAGCCAGAATCTGTAGACTAGGCCAAGGGCATTGCCTGAGTTAATGGCACTTAGGGTGTGGTCCAGAGAAGAATTCAGTCTATGTAAGTAAGAGCAGCTGTGACATTTGGATCTGGACTGTCCCCCAAAGCTTATGTGTTGAAGGATTGATCCCTGACCAATGGTATGATGGGAGGTGCTGCAGTTTGTGGTTGGATAATGTAGGTCATTTGGGGCCCTGTATTGTAACTGCCTAATCTGCTTCGGTTTTGCTTCTAGTTCCTCTACTTGCTTCTGCCCTGAAGTTCTGCCTTGCCATCCATCTAAAGATAATCTGTCCAAACACCACAGATTGAAACATCTGAAACTGAGAGCCAACATACGTCTCCTTCTTTTGTCATTCTTGGGTACATCATCTCACCAAAGCCAATATCTCAACGGTTATTGAGAGAAGGGGGAAATATTCTTGCCTCAGGCTAGGTTGATGAAGACTCCCCAGACATAGATTTGAGAAAGTCTGTGGGCTTGGCAGGATGCTCTTCATTAGCAAAGGGCTTTCATGTTTTGTTTTCCTTCTGAACACTTCTCCAGCCTCTGCTGTAGCCCTAGCATGTTGGTAGGTGTTTCCGCAGGCTTGATCTAGTTTTCATGCAGCCCAGGTAAGTGGTAAGCACTGTCAGAGGTGCTTGCTGCTGTGGAGACTGAAGCTCACGGGGAGGAAGAAACATGGCCCCCAGGTCACATGGAGGTCAGCTAGAAGAGTCAACGGGAATGAACCTCAGAACTTCTGTGATACCCTGCTACTGAAGCCAGGCTGATGGGAAGCTTTGCTTTTTCATACTGGTTTTCTGCTGTGACTGTAACAAATGGCCATACACTGCTTCAAACAACTCAGAAAGTCCGGCACCCCAATGTCCGATGCAGAGGTTCTTCATCGTGGCTGAGGGCAGGGGCATGACAGCTCTGCATTCCTTCTGGAGGTTCTAGGGGATCAGTTATCTCCTCATTCATTTGGAGCTTGGGGGGTTTTTGAGAGAATTGGAATCTGTGTGGTCCTACAAGACCCCCCCCCTTTCACTGTCTCTGGACAGCTGTTCTCAGCTTCAAGAGACCCCATATTCCTTAGCCCATGGCTTCCTTCATCTGTTCTCAAGACCAGATATGACGTGTTAAAGGGATTCTCACATTTTGAGTCTCTCCTGCCTTCTCCCTGCACCTCAACTCTTTCCTTAGCTCTGTCCTCTGCCTTTCTCTGCTGCTTCTAAAGGCCTATATGACTAAATTGGGTCCACGCAGGCAACCTAGGGAGATTTTCCTATTTCGATACCTGCACCCTTAACTCCATGTGCAAAGGTTATTTTGAGCCATGCATCATTAGCATGTTCACAGGCTCTGGGGTGTCTTGGGGAGGCTGTTATTCTGTGTGCCATGCAACCTTTAATTTGTGTACACTTTGATGCCATAATGTAAAGTTGATCTGTTCGCAATCATGACTTTTCACAAATGACAGAATGCAAAAAAGCTTTGTCATCTATAGTTTACCATCAGAAGCTGGGGGTTGGAAGAAGCTGGGATAGTCTCAAGTGAGTGTGACACTATTCTGAAACAGGTTTATAAAGAATGAGATGATTTTTCCCTTTTACTCTGGAAGAGTCAAAAGGATGTTTCTTTTTTAGACACAGTCTTGTTATGTAGCTCAGGCTAGCCTCATGGCAATCCTCGTGTCTCAGCTTCCAGAGTAGTGGGATTATAGGCATGTGCCACACACTTGACTAGAAGGAAGGAAATCAACCCCAACACAAACAAGAATTGGCAGAAACTGCTAGGTCATCACTGGTATGTGCCATGACACATACCCAAGTCATGTGCCATCCCCTTAAGTAAGTTTTCCAGGCGTCCTCCAGGTAGATTCAAGAACACTTAATGGGGAGCTTTGTCCATGAGTCAGGTGACAGGGTCAGAGTGCCTTGGCTCTGTAGTAATTTCTTATACATACAGTTGTGCACACATCTGAGTTTCCTGTAGTATTATTTAAGAGGCTCCCTAGGGTCCAGGACAAAGGGTCAGTTAGAGGACATGATTGGGACAAAGCTTTGCCCTGCAAATCTATTCCCAAGGAGAACAGTTAAGGAGAGCCAGCTACCGGTAACTCCCACGGATGCTTGCGTTGTAATGAGACACATGAGGAAGGGACCACATGGAGTGATGCCAAGGCCATGCTCATTTATTTAAAAAGAAGATGCTGCCCTTCGAGGTATATCCGACCCTAAATTAGATGATAAGACAATGCATGTGAGTAAACCCCATGCCTGCCCCCAAAAGGAGCATCTAAAACTTTAGATGGGGTGGATGTTTCTCAGCCCAGGAAGCGTGCTCAGCGCTGGTCTATAGTCAATTGTTCCTCTTCTTTTGCTGCTTATATTAAATAAAACTCCTATACAGAATATTGTGCAAATAGCAAGAACAAGACTCATTGAATCTTAACAAATGGCACGATCTGTAGATGCAGCAGCCAGATCAGGACAGCAAACATTGCCAGCAAAGTGGACTATTCATTTTCCAGTGCCCACTGCCACTATTTACAATGCCTGGGACCTGGGGAAGGCACACCAGGCACACTGCCTGAGGCACACTGCCTGAGGCCTTGGCTAGGTACACTAACCATACTTTGAGTGAGTACCCTGATGCTTAGGCCTCCCTGACTTGGAAGCAAGAACAGTCCGTGTCTTCTAGGTACCTGTGTTCACAGACACTTCTATTGGGAAAAACACACATAGTTTTCATTTCTCAGGAATCATGGTTATACCAAAATATGGAGTAGAGTAAATCAACTTCTCTTTCAAATGATGCCCCAACATTCGGAGTAGAATATAAGCAATAGACATGGCTCTTTAGTAATAATTTACATAGAACAACAGAATACACAAAACAACAGAGAGCTAATACGAAACATTGTATGAAAATGCTCATGAACACACAAGCCAGAATTTTGGATCTTGAGGTCTTTGGGGAGGGGAAGGGGGTTATTTGCAGTAGTTCCAAGAAGAGTGGGATATGAGTGCCCTCCCCACAGATACCTGCAATTCAGCCCTTGGTCATCTTCTCAACACACTGGGGTTCCAAATGAGACATTGTGTGGAAAGCAGGATTTGTGGGTAAGTGGCTCTCCAGTGGCTTGGGGTAAGAGAGGTACTGTAGGTAAATAAAGGCAGGAGCACTCACAGGAAGATTTGCAGAGTTAATTAGGGAGTGTCGGCCTTTGGGAAGGGGAACAGAAGAACACCCCGAAAGAGGTCTGTAAAGAGGAAATCTGTGAGGCCTCTGAGTGATATGAGGACTAACTTCCCATGTTCATCCAGGCCAGACAGGGGAACCTGCCATTTGGCTTCCTTGTTTGCTTCTTTGGAGATTTCAGCCCAAGGAAGACAGATATTCAGAGAGATGCAGACTTCAAATCGCTTAGGTCAGTTATTCTGACTTTTATGATACTGGCTATTTTATTTAATGTAGTCTCTGAGAGGCAATGGAAGGAGAGATGGCACTTTGAGGGCTTAGACTATGGAGAGACATTGAACAACGTACCACTTGTGACCAGAGGGCAGGGCTGCACCTGGCTTTGGAGCCTCCCCTCAAACTGACACGTAGCTGTGTTTTGATTGGAGCAAGATGGCTTGATTAACTGTGGAAAAGCACACAATAACTATTTTCTCAACAAACAATCAAAACCTGCTAAGGAAAAAACATGCCTCTTCCCTTTCCTGAGCCTCAGGTTCTCGTGTTTGTAAGTACAGTCGAGGGTAAGTGGCGTTTTCCTCTGTAGCTGCAACTTCGCACTCGCCAGCTCTGAACACCTACACAGCTTCCCAAGCTATTGTTGCATTTGCTTTTTGCCACAAATGTTGGCCCCTTCCCCGATGGCAGTTTATGAAAATGTTCCTGTGGATGACTGATGACCCAACTACTATGTCACCTACATGGCAGGAGAATGATCATGACAATAGAAGGTCAACGACTCAGGGTGATGGCATGACTGTAAATCCTACCGCACCAGAGGCTGAGGTAGGGGGATTGCTGTGAGTTCAAGGCCAGCTTGGACTAAATAGTAAGTAAGCAAGACCCTAACTGTTGTATCCCCTTTGAAAGAGTCCGGGCCATCCTTTTGAGGAGCAGGGAGCAGCTGCTTGGGCTGTGCCTCTCATGCTGCGGTTTGGCAGGGTCCAGTGGACTTCAAAGGGCTCCTGTAATTGTGCTAGAGATCCAGGTGCTAATGACTCGGTTTGGGAGCTGTCTCCTGACTGTGGTTGTTTTATAACCTGTATTCACATAGACACAGCTGTGGAAAGATGTCATTTGCTCTTCCATATGAAACCAACTTCGGTTTCAGCAAACGTGGCCCTATCCATTATACCTGTAAGTGAACTGCACTTCAGGAGGCCGCCCCGCTTAAAAACAGCCCTCACTACGTCCTTCCGACACACAAACAACATCAACAGCACAAAGAGCCACTCTCTTCCCTCACCAAGACCCAGCAGACCGTGAGTGTGTAATGGGCAGCCGAGGCAGACCTCAGACGTACAAAGGATGGGTAATTCATGTTTCCTCCCTTTGACTGGAAAACAGGTCTCCATTAGAGGCCCCCACAGTTCCATTTGCCTTCCTACTTCCTTGTGGCCATGATCAGGCACCACATCTCACTTACTTCTTGGTTTGCCTACTTTCTGGCTAATGTCTGTGGTTCCCCCAGTTTTCCCCAAAACCGTTGTTCCCATTTCTGCTGATACCTACCTTTGGTTGGTCCATTTCTTTCCTCATTCCAGAGCAGCCAGGATCATGGAACATTTTCAGGTTATAGATCTTAATAACAAGAACAACTGAATGCCTGAATGCTGGAAAAGCAAAATGTGTGAGCCCAAATTCAGTTTTAATAAACTTATGTCATTAGTCAGGTGAAATGCAACAGAAAGTGACAGCCCGTGCTATGTAAAAGATGTCCGGCTGACAGAGACAGAGCTGTTCCACACTATACTAATATCTGTTTCTTCGTCAACATTAAATTCTTCAGTCTTCTGGCATCTCAATTACATTGTAAATTGATTTTATAAAATTCACACATCCACGCCATTCTCTGTTCTTCTGAAAGCCTGAAGCTTTTTGTGAGTGTCCCATATTTCCCTGACCTGCGCACATGCTCTGATTTAACTAGATTTTCTAAGAGTTATGTGTTTGGAATGCCTGCAGTGGATCACAGACAGGTGTATAGCTAGACTGATTTGTAGACAAAACAAATGAGGTTGGGGAGGGATGATTATAGATAAACTCTGCGAGAATAGGGACCTAGTTTATGTTGTTCATACAATCTCCCTCATCTGAAGAGGTGTCTGAAATAGCATAGGTTTGACGATATTGAATAAATGAACACATTAAAGATCACTTATAGGGACAGAGGTTTAGTGGCCGTGCCCCCAATAGAAATGTCCACATCTAAATTCTTGAAATCTTTGAATACGATCGTATTTGGAAAGAGGTCTTTGCATATGCAATTAACTTGAGGATCTGACAATGAGATCATCCTGGATTATCTGGGTAGGTGCTGAACCCAATGACAAATATCTTTCGAAAGGCATAATGAACTACTTGACAGGAGCTGAAAAATGGCGGTGGGAATGCAAGCACAAGCCAAGCACCGCCTGGAAGCCGGTGGAAGACAGACTCTTCCCCAGAATCCTGTTGACACCTTGATTTCATAGTTCTGATCTCTAGACCTGTGAGAGGCCAAATCTCTGCTGCTGTAAGCCACAGGTCGTGGTAGTTCCTTCTGGCAGCCACAGGAAGCTCAACTGTGAGAGTCGTGGCGGAGCTGAACACCTTCTGGTAGGTTGTGGGTGACCCTGCGCTATGCAGGGTAACCTTTTTCCTTCCTGCATCCCTCTCCAGTCTAAGCAAGGAGCCTCACAGGCACAATTGGAGCATCCTGAAGGAATGGCTGGTATTCTGGTGTGGGCATAGAGGCTGGTGCTAAACACCCGTAGCCCTAGAACTGGGGAGGCAGAATCAAAAAAGACCTCCAGTCTGAGTCCCGGCTTGGCTTTGGCTGTACAAAGACTCTTGTCTCCGAGGACTAAACAACAAAACCAAGGCAAACAACTCAGAAAAGAACCGGTAACGAAAGAAAACACGGAAAGGGAACTCACAGAGCTGTTGATGCTGTAAGTCACACGATGCTCGGGGCTGGGGCTGGGAGCTGCCACTCGCTACCGAGGGACCTAACCCATCCCAGGCCTTTAACTCCTAGAGCTTTGGGAAGGGTAGGCTCAAAGAACGCCACACTTTTCCAGCTGGAAGGGGTATTCAAGACCGTTTTCCGTAGCTAGGCAAAGCCCGGGAGCTAAGCATGTTCTTTCCAGAGGACACTTGAAGAGGAGGTAAGACCGCCCCAGCCAGGCAGCCACACAGGACAGCTCCACCGCAAGTGAGACGGATGTCTTCCCGGTGAAGGCTTCTTCATCATAGTTTGCGTGTAACCCCAGATACCCGTACACCGCCATCCAAGCCTGTCCTCACTCCTCGGGAATGGCAGTGTTTGGAGAGAAGACAAAGGGAAACAGACAGACCGGCTTGGCTTTTTCACCCGAGGCAGCCAAATGGTGCAAGCACTGGCTTGCGACCAGCGCTGTGGTGCCCGTGGTGAGCTTCCAGTCCACTGGGACTGCCTTTGCCCTAGAGAGAGGCTGTGAGGGGTTTGTTTTTCACAGGGGCTTTAGCCTACAGTTAAGTGCAAACACCTGCTGAAGTACTGGTAATTAGTAGGTAATTAGTAGTTAATGTTCTTAGAATTTAAAAAGAAAGCTTACATAAGTAATTACTTAGTATTTCTTATAATGTGCTGCTTTTCTTGAGATTTCATATCCCCAGAACATTTGCCAACTTCCTAGGTTCCCCAACACACTAAATTGTTTATTAATTACACACGTATATTGCTTTCAGGGAAAAAAAGAGAGAAATACATTAAATGTTGGAAATAGGAATGAGTTATCTTTTGAATTATAGCAAACAAACAAACAAACAAACAAACAAAAAGAACAACAAAAAAACAAACCCTCATTTAAAATTATAGAATTTGTGATGGGTAATGGCTCTGGAATGTAGCCTTGATTTTTTTTTTTTTTAATATTGAATGTGGCTGGGAAAAAATAGAGAGAGAGAGATGCAGAGAAACAAAACAAAACATTCCAGACCATTTTATAAAACACTGAGTACTCAACACACTTCACAGAAGGGACCCTTTGATGACTGAGGACGTGTGTCTGTGCATTAGCTTGTCAGAAAGACCACCCGGGCTCCATTCTGAGGGACGAGGACTGCCAAGCCAAGCTAAGTGGGACTAACAATCATGGACTCTCGAGGTGACTGAAGGGGCACGACATTGGAACATGTTAATTACTGTGCTGTAACTATATTTTTGAAAGGGTTTCTTTTTCTTTATAAAATTTAAAGCAGATTTACAAACCCTCAACCTTGGAGACTCTCCATGCCAACTGGAAGAGGGCATTCATTGGTTTTGTTTCGAGGCCCGAGCTTTGTGAACTACTTCTGAAGTCTGTCCCTCACTTCGCACAACCTCGGAGTGCTCAGTGAAGCAAATTGACAACTGGGGTCTCCTTGTCCTTTAAAAAAGAATCAGCCCTGTCTGTTTCTCTGCAGCTGTCACTATGCACAAATACCTCTTTTAAGAATATCACAGTGTATTACTTCTTCATACTGGGGCAGGATGTTATGGAGAAGGGCTCCCCCCCCCATCATCTCGCTACTTTCTATCATCACATTGGATAGTAAGCCTATGTCAAAATAACAACTAGGTGATAGAATCTGTGTGCTGCTTACTGTTTGTTCCAAACAATGTGTGTGTAGCTTCTCTAAATTTCAGCTAATTTGGTTTCTATAAAAATCCAAGTTAAAAGAATCTCCTGAGAAATTACAAAGATGGGATATTTGAATAGAGTAGAAACAATGGAAATGTTAAATAAGAATTTCCAGGCCCAGATCTGAGGAGATAGTTTAGTCTGCAAAGCGTTCGCTGTTCAGACATGACCTGAGCATCAGTCCTAGGATCCCAACAAAAGCTGGACATGATGGTACATGCTGTAAACTCAGTGCTGGAAAAGAAGAGGCAGGAGGATTCCTGGGGCTCACTGGTCAGGAGCCTAGGCTGCTCATTACTCCAGTTCTCGGTAGCTAGCTCGTGTGGGGTGACACCAGAGGTTGACCTCACACACAGAGGGTCCCCCACACAGCCACAAACATTCATGAGCACACACCCAAACCTCTTTCCAGAGATTCTAAGTTCAGAAAGGCGAGCATATCAACCCCTTGTCCACATGATGATCTAGCCGCTTTTTCCTGTTAAGGGCCTGCTTGTTGTAATTGTTCAAGGGAACATAGGAAGAAGAAGAAAATAAAGGTCCTGAGGTGGCAGGCATTTTAAAAATAATGTTTGTGTTAGCGTCTGAGAAAATAAGCCAGGTAAAAGACAGTCTCTCCTTAAGAACAACTACCAGAGGAGAGATATTTTAACTTTGGCCCTTTATAAATACTATTTAAAAACACTTAATTAACAAATTGTATGCAGGAGGATACAAAAAAAATCTTTTTTTTGTACAAAAAAAAAGGATACAAAAAAAATCTTTTTTTTTTTCTTGGCTATCTTCAATGAAAAGAGACAATCTTATTGATTCTTTAGGATACTCCTTATTTGCATCTGCTTCCTTCCTTCCTCCTCCCTACCTTCCTTACATCTAGTTTTCCTTCTTTTTTTAGTGTGTGCATTTGTGCACACATAGGCGTTTGTGTGTATGTGTGCACGTGGTTGTCTCGCTTTTTGCTGCAGTCTCACTTGCCAGTTGTTGCATTATTTTTTGCTCTTCATTGCCCTTCTAACTCTTACTAGATAATAGTAACAATACTAGATGCTAGCAGTGGAATAGTTATCTCTTGGTAGTCAAAAGCAGACTGTCCTCTAGATCAGTAGAGTTTGGAGTACATTATACTCAGTTAAATAACACAATGCATGCAATAGGGTTGGAGAATGTGACTCAGCCCTGAATACGTCAAGGATGTTGCTGAACTCAACGTTTGCTGGTAAACTAACAAGGAAAATTCAAGATCAGGCAGACAGGACCATGGCTCTCAGACTCTTCTGTGTCAAACACTGAGTCCTCTCCATGTCCAGGTGTCCCAGTGGCTTTTCCTGACATTGCACTCAGGCCAACTCAAGGCCTTTCATTGTGTCCTACAGCAACCCATTGAATGGAAGAAGATCCATCTTAGTTCTTGCATGCTGACTGTGGCCCTATTTTGCTGCCATGAACATTCTCTACAGCCCTTGATGTCTAAGTTCTCTGACGCCAGAAGCCTTTGGAGCAAGTTCTCTTAGTTTATAATAAATCTGTAAAATTATTAGCATCAACTCTTATATACAGTTAAAAGGAGGTAATGAGATTATAATTCAAGAAGCTAATAACTAAGCCATTAGGTAGAGATTTTCCAATCACAGTAAATACGGCAACTTTCACTAAACGTATGTTGTTATCAAGCATATTGATAAGGAGATACTTGGAAGAATAAGCATTTGTCATTAATAAAATAATTCGCAGAAGACAAGATTGGTATGAAAGTACTTAGAAAAAATTTATCTCCACTAGTGATCAATTAATGGAAACTGGAATGATTTGAGGCAATTTTTCTAATCAACTTGGCAAAGCTGTGAATTTTTTCTTCTCAGAAGACTGTCTGGTTTGTGTCTGTTCTTTATTCATTTCATTTGATTTTTTAACTTCTTGGTGAATTTATCTTTCTTAAATATATTATCCTTAAACATTCTTCCTCCTTCCTAACTGTCTATGAGGGCTACTTCCTTGAACCTGTTTGCATGTGGCTTTTAAACTGATGACTTGCAAGTTGGGCTGATGCTCATCACCCAGGAACTTTTCAGGAGCACTTGGACACAGCCTGCAGTATCAACCTGTGTCTCATCTAATTCTCACTTATTCTGTGTTGAGTTGGGCGTGTTTTTTTTTTTTTTCATGCTGGTCATCTGGATTTGGTACAAACTTCTCTAGAATTTTCTAGCATATGGATATTTGTTCTAGAAAGGGAGACAGATGCATTTCAGCTTTTAACGTGTCGTGTGGTGAAGGACTTGGCATGATCAGTTGAGCCAGAAGAGTCAACGTTGCCCAAGTGGAAAAGGCCTAGGGCTTGAGCCCCCAGTCTTGTGCAGACATGCTTGGAGGAGCCCCGTTTCACAACCAGGGGAGGGACAAATGTGCCCTATCTGTCTCCAACTCCTGCTAAAATGTAGTGGCACAGCTCCAAGTTGCAGGAAGTACCCTAGTCTGTGGTTCTGTTGGAATGCAGCTGTCTGTGGCTTTTATGGTGCTGATTGCCTGAGCTTATGATTCTCTAGAGTGTAACAAGGACCCGAGGAGTTTCATGCTGTGGCTAGTGCTGTTCACGCAAAGCCATCATGGAAGTTCATTGAAACAGGGGCCAGATCTTCGTATCCTGGGTACCCAGGGGTGGGGCCAGGGGCTTGCTCATAAACACTAATTGGAATAAGAACTGCTCTGAGAAGACAGATAAAGATACAGTTGCAGTCCAGATTTAGAGCAAAATGCTGCATCATGTTCAGGATGAAATTAGTGCACGAGGCTTCATTTACTTCTTTTAATGAAGAACAATAGCATCTCTTTCTGCTGTCTTGTTCCCAGTGAAACAGTCCATGTATAGTTTCCCTTTCAACAGCAGTTGTGTCTACCAATGCTATTCTCAAAACGACAGCTATTCTCAAAGCCACCAGGCGTGCTATTGCCCGAACAAAGAGGTGCATTAAAAGAGTCTTGACAATTTCAGCTCCTAGAAACACAGGGGTCACAAATCTGCCAAGTTGAAAGAAAACAAATCACCAGGGCAAGACATTTTATTTAGTTCTAAACAGCACCTAGCGCATGGATAGCATTCAAAAGCATTAATGCAGCCATAATGCAAATCAACGTGGGCCTGCAGACCAGGAGCTGAAGGAACTCATGCTAAACCCTAAAGAAATCAGTCCATGGGTAAAGAGGAATTTCAATAAAATGATCAAACATTATTCACTAATGTGGCAGCCAGTCAAGCATGTATAGCTTGTATACTGGGGTGAGTTACAAAGCAAGTCCATGCTATGGTTAGAGACTTAGGCTGTAATGAACACAGGACAAACAAATAAATATAAACAAAACTGCTACCACATGGATAATTTCAGCTCTATAGAGCCAGAGAGAATTCTGATTATTTATGAAAGCAGGAAGCTTTCTGCTGGGTTTAAGGGGAGGCTTCTGACGGAGGGGGTGAGTCACACACTATACTTCTGTAATTAAAGTATTACACACACACACACACACACACACACACACGAAATGCACATGATGCCAGACAAAGCTTCAAGTCCACAGAAAGCACCTGTAGCTTCTAAGACTGGCTCAGATTCAGCTAAGCTGCCAGGACCCCGAGTCTGCTCATTCTGATCCCCTATTTATTTTACTATGTTTTTGTTTTTGTTTTTTGTTGTTTTTTTTAAAGACCCCTTCTTTTTATCAGAAATGATGCTAAACACTGAGGAGGCACAGGAAAACATAAACAAAAATAGTCATGATCAAAGTTCTTCAAAGTTCTTAGGAAGCATAGTCCAAAAGATGAGACTTGCAAGGAAAATATCCTAGTGATGAGCACTCCAAAGTGGGGAAAGAGGAAGATGCCAGGGACATTCTTTTATCCAGGAATGCAGGAGGTCCCCTTGGCTATACAGAGCCTAAGGTTCAAAAAAAAGTAAGGTAGATAGGACAAGGACAAACTGCGAAGGACTCTAAAGCTCAGCTAAATGATAGAGAAATCTTTCCACTGGGCATCCACATGAAAGGCATAAACTCAGGATTTCCTAGCGATATCTGGGTTCCCGTGTTCTCTACGGCATCCCTCACAATGGACACAGTATGAAGTCAATGTACACATGTCAGTGAATGAATGGCTAAAAGAAATTATGTACAGGGGCTGAGGGGCTGAGGGACTGAGGGTTCCTCGGTGACAAAGCACATGGTCAGAATGCAGAGGTCCTTGGGCATAATTCCTAGCTCCAAACAAAACAAAAAGGAACCACCACAATAAAATAGGAGCATTACACTCAGTGAAATATTCATGATCCAGCCTTTAAAAAGATGATGTCATTTGTAGCAATGGGTTGAAAAAAAAATCCTATATGGTCTTATTTTATGCAAAATCTGAATGAGAAGTAGAAGAAATAGAAGCAGCAAGTAGGACAGTACTTTTTAAGAGATGGGAATGAGAGTGACAGAAAAAGGAGTGGGTCAAAGTTACATGTTTCCAGTAGACCGGAGGGATATGGTCACGGGTCTAATCTTCAGCATGCCTGGTCAGCCTTGAGCTGTTTGTGAAGATGTGTGGAAAGGGTAGGTTTAAGTGCTTTGACCAAGGTACCTGTTTACTTGACTGCGGTGACCTCTCACTGTGTGCATGGATATTGAGCACCACGCTACACACTTTGAATACTTAGAGTAAAAATGTGACAAGCAAAGCTTGCCTACAGTATTTGGTCCCAGAAGTATAAGCAATCAGGAAGTCTCGGAGAACAAAGAGAAGGCCCAGAGAAGATCCGTGCGCTCAAGAAGAGTTCAGAACACTGGGACAGCCCTGGTGGACTGCACCTGGATGCCACATCTTCATACTTGTGAATAATATTTAAAATTATTTGGATTTCCTTTCTATGCTCAGTCTGGATCCTTCAGAGTTCCGTTTTTCTTCATTCTCTGCTTGCTCAGCCACGTTTGTCCGAGTTGTGGATGAGCTGTTGTCTTTGGTGCTGTTCTTCCCTGTGCTAGGTAAATTCTTGAACCACCTGCAGTGTCCTGTCCTTGGATTTGTTTCCTTCTTTTTGGCTGATTTGTGGCTTCTCTGTTTGGATGAGAGTTGTTTACGTGAAATGTTACCCATGACTAGAAGGCATGAGAACAGTGGGAAGAAAGGAGCCAAGAACTCTTATCTTCCTCTTCTTTGGATTTCTCAGAGACATGTCTACTCTGGGAGTCCCGTTATTTCTGCTTTGTGCTCATGTGGGTAGAAGGAGACACTGCATTTGTGGAAAGCCAACTGCTGGTCATTGCCCTGTGTTCTGTACTGATGTTATATGAACTGTGTTATGTGAACGACACATGATGGTCATTCCTCTAATCACCAAATGAAAAACAAATCCTAGATGTGTATACAAACTTGCTTGTATACAAACTTCTGAGTTCTTCAGTCATTTAGCTATGGACCCCTGCCTGTAAGGGTTGGAGGGACACTCATAAGGAAACAGAGGTACGGAGAGGCTTAAAGTATCAGTTATCATAGTGAACTTTTCTCATTGCTGTGACTGAATCCCTGACAAGAAGCAGCCTAAGGGAGAAGGATTTGTGTTGCTTTGCAGTCTGAGGGACTGTAGTTCATCACAATGGGAAAGGCACGGCTGGGCTTGATCCACAGGGTGGGAAGGAGGGAAATGTGGAAGCTTGCTCAGGCTTTGGTGGACCAGGAGGCAGAGAACTACATGTAAGGGAGGGTGATCTATCATTCCTACACTCTTCTCATCGGCAACCTACTTCTTCTAGATGGGCTTCTTACCAATAAGGTTTCACAACCTGGTCACCCCACAAACAGGGGACTAGGTGTTAAAATCAAGGAGCCTGTGTGGGGACATTCACATTCAAACAATAACACAGTGCATATATAGACAAAGAGAAACCAGGCCCAGAGAGGATCGATCAGAAGGCTGGGTACTTGCAATGTAAGGCCATATATTGCCACTTTAAGAAATCTTGGATTGGTTATGAGACTTAGTATCTGCTTTGAAACACTGCTAGGTCAAGTCTTTCAGATGCCTTCTGCGGTAGACTCCTGTCATACGTCCAATGCACATCCCATTTGTCTTTCTTAGTGAGGATTGATCATCTTACCCCGTGTCTGCTTTCTTGTTTATCTTCTTTAGGTGTATAGACTTCATTATGTTTGTCATATCTTGTAGGTCTATATAAGTGAGTATATTCCATGTTTGTCTTTCTCCTTCTGGGATATCTCACTCAGAATGATCTTTTCTAGTTCCCACCATTTGCCTGCAAATTTCATGATTTCCTCCTTTTTGATTGCTGAGTAGGATTCCATTGTGTAAAAATACCACAATTTCTGTATCCATTCCTCCGTTGATGGACATCTGGGTTGTTTCCAGGTTCTGGCTATTACAAATAAAGCTGCTACAAACATGGTTGAGCAAATGTCCTCGTACTTGAGCAAATTCTAAGACTCATAACCAAACCTTCGGCAGAGTACAGGGAATCATATGAAAGAAGGGGAGTTAGTATGACGTGGAAAGGATAAGCTCTCCAGAAGGACCAAATATATCTGGGCAGTGGGGTCTTTTCTGAGACTGACACTCCACCAAGGACAGTGTATGGATATAACCTAGAACCTCTGCTCGGATGTAGCGCGTGGTAGCTCAGTAACCAATTGGTTTCCCATAGTAAAGGGAACAGAGACTATTTCTGACAGGAACTCAATGGCAGGCTCTTTGACCTCCCCACCCCTCAAGGGAGGAGCAGTCCTGCTAGGCCACAGAGGAGGACTTTGCAGCCAGTCCTGAAGATACCTGATAAAACAGGGTCAGATGAAAGGGGAGGAGGACTTCCCCAATCAGTGGACTTGGAAAGGGGCAGGGAGGAGATGAGGGAGGGAGAGTGGGATTGGGAGGGAATAAGGGAGTGGGATACAACTGGGATACAGAGTTGATAAAATGTAACTAATAATAAAAAAATTAAATTAAATTAAAAAAAAGAAATCTTGGACTGATTTGATCTCAACAATATCACACATCTTTCCAGTGCTATATTCCAGCTTTAGGCAGCGTCAACAATGCTGAGGTTTTCTTCCTTGCACAGAGGAGTGATCCACTTCTCTGAAGTATCAGTCCATTACAAGTCTTGAGGCTCTCAGAGTCTGTCCAACCCTTTCCCAGTATGACAGGCCTCTGAGATGTGAACAATGTGATCAGGCTGCGAGCTTGCAGAACTCTCTGTCTCCTTTCTACATTATGACCTCCTCTCTGAGTGACCACCTGCTTTTTCCAAACCCCTCCTAGAATGTCCTTTCCGGAATGGGATGCGACTTCCTAAGTGTGGTCTGGCCAAAAGAGGATATGGTAAAGGCCATCATTCATGTCTGTCAGGGGGTTTTCCTTTCTGTAATGGACATTAAGATCAAATAAGAATGCCTGGGCTTAGTCCAGCTTGATGCCAGAGGTTTGTTGGCTAGAGTAGATACCACAAGGTGGGTATAAATTAATCAAATGCAAGGGCTTGAGGGGGTAAGATGGAAGAGAGCGCTGGAACTTAGAGTTCATGTGAGCAGACTGAGAAGAAGCTGAAGTGTTCTGAGAAAGGGAGTGTCCCAAGCAGAGTCATTCTGGGGTGCTTTGGGCAGGTGGTGCTGGCTTCCTTCACCCCATCAACATTCAGGCTGGGAAGGTAGCGAAGGCCCAGGAGTCTTTTGTGGGCCGGTAAAAGGGTTTTGGCTGATAGGTTTGCTGCATCCTGTCTGTGGGAGGGTAATAAATAAGTGATGATGAGACAGATTTGGAAAGGTGTGCTGGAGCTGGAGTCCAGGTATTGGGCTGCGAGTCAGCCATGATGCGCCCTGCTCCTGGACACTCTGTGAGATGTGGTTTTGGGGTATGTCCATTTACCTTCCCGTCTCCTCCATCAGACTCACTTTTGTACAGTGCTTTGTGCTCTTTAAATAAAAGATGTCATAAATCATTTAAAGATTTATTTGCTGAAAAATTTTAAACTAAAAAGAAGAGAATATAGAATGCAGGATCTGTGAAGTAAAGGTAAGCCGATTCACCATGTCCAAGTACAATCACACCACAACTTTTTAAGCAGAGAAATCATGCAGGAGTGAAGTTAACCGAGGAAGAGAAGGAAAGGGGGGCGTAATAATGGTGATGGTGTACACGATGATGACAAAGCCCTTGCTGAACCTCATATCATGTGCTGAGTATTTGATGAAGAACCTTCTCATTTGATCCCCACCACAACCCCATCTGGAAGGCTCGCTAGCTTTCCTTGCTTTACAAGAAGAAACCTGTACCTCAGAGGTACTCAGAGTAGTAGAATTAGAGAGCAACATATAGTGCTGTTAAAAACCCTATGTCTCCATCATGGTACTTGGTTGGAGTATGAGTCTCTGGGAAGACCCCTGTGTTCAAAATTTCTGGTTCTGTTGCTCTCCTTGTGGAGTTCCTGTCCTCTCCAGATTTTACTACTTCCCACTTCTTACATAAGGTTCCATACACTCTGCCCAACAGTTGGCCATAAGTCTCAGTGTCTGCTTTGATAGTCTGCAGGGCAGAGCCTTTCAGAGGTCCTCTGTGGCAGGTTCCTAGCTTGTTTCCTGTTTTCTTCTTCTGATATCCTTCCTCTTTGTCTTTTGGGATGGGGATTGAGCATTTTAGTCAGGATCCTCTCTCTTGATTAGTTTCTTTAGATGTACAGATTTTAGTAGGTTTATCTTATATTGCAAGTCTATATGAGTGAGTATATGCTGTGTGTGTCTTTCTGCTTCTGGGACAGTTCACTCAAAATGATCCTTTCCAGGTCCCACCATTTACCTGCAAGTTTCATGATTTCCTTATTTTTCATTGCTGAGTAATATTCCATTGTGTAGATGTAGCCCATGGCAGTTTAGTGTCCAAGTGGGTTACATAGTAATGGGAAGAGGGACTGCCTCTGACATAATCTGATTGACCTGCTCTTTGATCACCTCCCCCTGAGGAGGGAGCAGCCTTACCAGGCCACAGAAGATGACAATGCAGTCACTCCTGATGAGATCTGATAGACTAAGATCAGAAGGAAGGAGAGGAAGACCTCCCCTATCAGTGGACTTGGGGAAGGGCATGCATGAAGAAGGGGGAGGGTGGGACTGGAGGGGAGGAGGGAGGGATACAAAGTGAATAAAGTGTAATTAATAAAATTAAAAAATAAAAAGAAAATCTGTGCCACAGTTACTTTCTAGAAGTTCCCTTTCTTGGGCTGAGGCTTAAAAATACATTCTTTTAGAAACTCTCCTCATATTTATAATAAGGCATGTTGGAGTTGGCATACAGGATGGAAAAACAGGGAGACAATTTTTCTCATTTTAGAGCCTAGGTGTCATTAGATCCTTCATAGCCATTCTGCCCCAAAAGCAACCTTAGATAACACAGAAGTGAATGAACACAATCGTGCTGTGGGTACTTTATTAAAAAGACAGTAGCAGATTGGATATTTCCTGTATTGTTGGCTGCTTTGTGCTGTCTTAATTTCCTCTTAAACCTCTGGTACATGTCTGCATATAATCTGAAAACATTCCATGGCTGAACTGTATATGGTTCTATACAGGATGGATGTGGCTGTATGGGTACAATTTTAGCCCATTTTCCCTCATTGTTTCTTTAGAATTAGGTTTTTCTAGGGCTCTAGATATAAACTCTGGTCCACAGGGCCTTATTCTCTGGTTAGTCAGAGGCTGACACAATCATTGCCTCTGAAGCTCATAAAGACACATCTTTTTATCATTACACAACCATGATGCCAACGCCATATTTGGTGCTTATTTCATACTAACTTTAAAGTTAGTATATCTGCTATATTCAGCTGAGTCAATACTTACTAAATATTACTCTTTTTTTTTTTTTTTTACTAGGCACCATCATGGACTGGGTTTATGTTGAGGCTGCTAACAAAGCCTGGAAAATCACAGAAAAGGAACTGAGAATGTACAGTTGAGATCACTGTGGGGTAGACTGATTCATTAGAAGAGGATGGTGGAGAGAACTTTGGGGAGAGGCAAGCCCAGAGCAGTCAAAGTGAAGTCCTGCTAGAAAGAGCACAGAAAGAATCCTCATTAGATGGACAAGCATCAACCATAAGGAATGGTTTTCACAATATTATTTAGAAGGAAGCATAGACCTGTGAGCCAAATCCACTGCACAAAGTCACTAATGGGTCAACAGAAGTATAGAAACTGAGAACTGGTTAAGGTTGCCGACAAAGGTTAGGATGATTTGCATGATAATTGAAGTGAAGGAGAGATGAAGTTGGTTGGAATTAAGGGGGTGGGAAATTAAGGAAACAGTAAAAAAAAAAAAAGATAATCCAATGATCATAGGTTCCCCCCATTCCCAGAGGAAGAGAACTGTTCTGGAATGCGAAAGGAGCACACAGAGAAGACACAACTCCCTGGAGTGTGAAGGGAGCACAGAGACATTCTAGGCTTTTGAAGAGAAGGTCCTGTCAGATGCTGTGTCAGACAGGGACCAGGAATGGTGGCTTCGCACAAACTGTTACTGCTTAGATCTCAGCGTCAACCAACAGCTTCTGGACTGAAAGGGTTGAGGTGTGTTTTTTGTTCTGTTTGCCTTATTTTCTTCTCCATTGGTTTCTAGCTAGATGACATGTCCCTTTCAAGTGACTCCTTAAGAAGAAAACAACACAATGCAATGCAATACAAACGTCAGCTTCCATCTCTCAAAGGCAGAAGTTGCTTGAGACATTATGTTTTACAGAGACCCTGGCGTCCTGAAGATGAACTTTGAATAAAGATCTTAGTACTTGAAGAAGCCAAGCAAGTGAAAACGCCTTGTGAGCCGCCTTGTATGTATAAGCATCACGGTAAGTGCTGATCTGGCTCAGCAAGGCCAAGAAAAAGGACTGCAAGAATGAGGAGGAAAATTGCAACAACTACAATGAGTGAGAGGAGACACACGGAATGCTAAGTGGTAACAGCTGCCACAGCCAGGTCCTCAGAGAAATGGCGTACCCAGATGGCTATATGTGTGTGTGTGATGTGTGTGTGTGTGTGTGTGTGTGTGTGTGTGTATCTTTCTATCGGTACTGTCTTCTAACATCTATATCTACCAACTGTGTATCTATCACCTACAACCTATTATCTATCACATATTTTCTATCATTTATGTGTCTAAAAATCAATCATCCAATCAGTTATATATGACTTACCTGCTTATTATCATTCTGCCTCATACTTAGGTGTTGAAAAAGATGCTGTGTAAACATCAGCCTGAGAAGGCAGCCGGGGAATTGGTGAAGATGGGTGGATTAACCAGAATAGGGCATGGGAAGAGAGAAAGATTGATAGAAAGGAAGAGAAATGCTGGAGAACGCTGGTCCCCAGGCTGGCACATATATGCATGGGTCCTCTAAGCACTGCGTTTCTGAAAAGAGCTGTACACAGTCTGGCCTGGTTTTAGCAGCCATTGTGGTTGAGATCTGACGCCCTCTTCTGGACTCTTAAAGCACCTAAATGCCTATATGCAGACACACAAACATACACATGAAATAAAATAAAACTTTAATAAAATAATAAAACCATACTAGAAGAATCATAGTAAAATAAATCTTTAGTAAAATAAAAACATAGTAGAAGAATTGTTATTCTATTTTTATTTTGGTCCTGGTATCCTCACCTCTATTCCTTTCATCCTGAACAAGATCATGGGGGAAAAAAATATGTGATCACTATTTGCACACAATCAGCTTCCACATGCTGAAGTACAGTCTCTAAAGGACCTGTGCTTTATAAGTCTTTGATGAGTCCTCTTAGAAGCTTGTGCTCTAACTTCATCTGTCCTTCAACCAACTAACAAAGACTAGTATGATAGAAGTCAAAGAGTGCAAGCAGAACACGCTTCTGCACCTCATGACCCGTCAGCCTGTGCTGTACATAAAGACATACATGTACAAAGAGAAAATTAAGCTTCAAATTAATAGCTTCATGAAAGTGAGCAAATTTGTTTGCATTCAGACACAAACAGTGAATGCAGAATGTGGGACCTGTATAAAATTCAGGGGCCAGGCAAAGAAAATAGCTCCGGGACAGCATTGGTTGGTGGTTGGGTAGGGAAAGGTAGAAATATGTCTTGGAGATTTTTTGGTATAACACCTATTATGATTTTTGAACAAAGATGAACATTTATTTGAAGTGACTTATCTGAATTTATGGTAATAATCTATAAAGTATGTGCAATTAGTCTTGAAAGAACACACCAGATTTGCTCCACTGTCTTTAACAGTCACAATTGTTTCATTCTTACAAACTAGCTGCTTTTCCCCATTGCCAGTGCAGCCTTTCCTCAAACTTTCTAGAACTTTCCGTGTTGACAAGAGTTTTGTGAGTTGATGAGGTACCCATATGCTGAGTACAAATTATCTACCCTTGTGACCTGAGTCCTTTTTCTGCTCTCCCAGGCTCTCTCAGGGCGTTTCCCACACGCAGTGTTTTGAAGGCAAAGGTCTTGTCTGAGCCACTCCACGTCTAGCTGTGCTCCTAGGAGGTCCTGGGTGCACTGGTGGCCAACTGAGCTCTCCTTTCGTGCTGTGACAGGGCAAGGAAAAGACTTTATGCCCTTCTCTCAAACGATTCCCAGGTTCATCCTACTTGCGGCAGGCGAGGGGGAGAGAGGTCCACACTGAGAACTCGATGGCGAATGTACAGAGTCCACGCCGACGTCATCGTCTCAGCCCTGGTAACCTCGTACGTTGTTATTATCAGTCCTACAATTTCTGAGGCATTGCTGATCGCTTTAGCTGTTTGCTTCCCATTGACTTCCAGCTACTGCACGTTCACATAATGGGAGCAGTTTGTCCACATGAATAGAATGCCAATCAGGTGTATGTATAAGTGCCATTTAGGAGAAAACAGAAGGTAAAGCCTACTTATATGTAAAAACGGTTAGGCAAAGGGGCCAATTTTCTGGTTAACAAAAGGTTTTCACCTGAGTAATGTCTCAAATCATCCCCCTGTATCAAACTCAAGTGGGGACATTGTCTCCCACATGCTCAAAGAAAAGCATAGTTACCCATTTGGGAAGTGCAATCTCTTGGACAGTATTTTTGCTACAATGAGGTTTTCATGTTTTTGCTTTTTTAAATTGATTTTAAAGAAGGGTATGGCTGCAGGACTCTCTGGACAGCCTCTTTAAACCCCAGAGCGGGAGTTAAAAGCTGGCATCCCCAGCTGGCTTGCCTCCATCTCTAACGACTCTTGTTGAAATGAATGTGGCTCAAGCGTGGGCCAGGGCTGCCAGTGGTCCAAAGACAAATCATTGGTTTTAAGAAAAATCCTTGCCCTGAATGATACACATTTGGATTTGGATTTCAACTTAGCCCATCAAGCAAAGAAAACAAAGAACTACTGGAGAGGTGGCGTTCGGGGCTGCCAATATGCCACCCTTGGTAGAAGACCCCAGTGTTCACTGCACCAGAGCATGTAACATGGAAAAGAACAGGCATGGTGACACATGCTCTGGCCGTAAAGACTTGTGTGCTCCTTTGGAGTATGTTCTGGACGTGGCTTGTGTGCTCAGACTCTGAGCAGGTTATTTTTGTGTATAAAACACAGCGTCTGCCCTTAGGTCAGTGAGATGGCTCAGCAGGGAAAGACATTTGCTTCTCAAGCTTGACAACCTTAGTCCAATCCTCCAAGAATGGAAGAGGAAAACTAACTCCTGCAAGTTGCCTTCTGAACTCCACCTCTGTGCTAAAATACACATACCACACACATAGAAGACAGAAACACACACACACACACACACACACACACACACACAAGACAGAGAAACATAAATACATACATACACACAGACACTGACACACAAGACATAAACACATACAGACAGGCAGACACACAGATGTCTAGACCCACACACAGAGTAAATAAATGAAAGTGTTTCTTATATCTATCTAGAAAAACAAGGCTTAGCCACTTAAGAAACAACAGGAAGTTAGAATTTAATTGTTTTTTAAAAAAAGATTTCTTTCTTTTATTATGCCTCTGTTTGCCTGTACAGCACATGTGTGAAGTGCCCATGGAGACCAGAAGGAGGCGTAAAATCTTCTGGAACTGAAGTTACAGACTGTTGTGAGCTGCCATGTAGGTGCTAAGAACTAAACCTGAGTCCCTTGCAAGAACAAAAGCTCTGAAACACTGAGCCATCTCTTCAGCTCCAAATTCAAAATTCTTAGTCCTGGCCGTGTTAGATGACCTGGTATGTTTAGTAAGGAACACATATGTGTTTCTATCACATAGGTACTCCAGCATAAGCAAAACCAATAGCAACCACAAAACGGCTCTCTAGTTTCACCTCCGATCTCTTTCAGAGTCAGTGACTGAAGATGAAATATGAAGACTTTCAGGTTTATGCAATTCTGTTTGTTTGCTATTCACAGCCAGATGGGAGAACCACTTATCTAGCTGGAAAATTGTTTCAGGTACCATATATGGGTGGTTAGTAGCGCCTAGAGAGACGGCCTTCCACGGGTGATGGGAGACTCTACAGAGGAGATGGGAGAAGAGTCCCATGGTGCTTGCTCAGCCCACAAACTGGAGGTTACTGACAAGTCATGGGCCGGGGATCAACTGGAGCTTCTAAAACTATGGAGAATTCAAACCTCTGGGTCTTCATACTCTGACCCAACCCTGGCAACAAGGGGAAGAAAGGCATTCATTACATTTGCCTTCTCATTGCTGTGACAAGACAGTTGACAGAAGCAGCTTAGAGGGGGATGATTACTTTTGGCTGGTGGCTTCAGGGGATATCCATCTATCATCTAGCAACAGAGAGGCTCCATCCATGTCAGCGGGATGATGGCAGCTGACCTGGAAGCAGAGAGCTAGACAAGAACTCAAAATGGATCTAACTTTATAAGGTTTAAATGTTCTACAAGTTCACAAAAGATCACTACTAGGTAAGCAAACAAGGGTCTTTGGGAACCATTCTGACTTGAATCATAACAGGCAGTGTAGTTGGAAGGAAAGAACAGAGTTCTAAAGCTTGCCCCTAGTTGTAAATTTGAAATGCCCGAGTTTTATCGGGGGATGAAGGTGAGTGACAGCTGCCACCATCTATCACTGTCTCTACTCAAGCCAGTCAGGCGTAATGCAATTCTAGGGCACACCACTTTTCTCTTTGCGCATGAACGCATAGCAGCTTCCCCCAAACTTAAGCTCACCCCAGCATTTATCGGGCGGGGTAAGAGAACAAATCAATGGAGACCCACAGGCTACAGTGTAAATACTGAATGCATCGTTAAATGAAATATGCCCGAGCCATTTACTTTGACAAGTATTCTTTTCTAATGACTTTGTAGATCGGGTTCAAGCGTAGAGTGTTTGGATTTCAGGAAGTGCTATGCCAGAATGTAGCATAAAGATTCCCCACAGGCATGCTGTGCCACCCGCCCCTTCCTTTCTCCCCCTCATTTGTCCTGCAACACCAGGGGCTGGGCGAGGGCACCTGATATCACAGATCCAGTTCTCCTCCTAAGTCAGGCAAACAGTGTGTCCTTGGCTATCCCAAGGGCTAGGGGTATTTGTGCTAGCAGCACAAGGCTGCTGTCATTCAGAATTTTGCGAAACTGCACAGTGTCTGTGAGCTCACTGGGTCCATCATTGCTGAAATGCACCTTCTTCAAAGAGAGAATGCCTGCCTCAGAGCCTTGCTGTACCCAGTTCTGTTCACCGGCAGAGGCACCAACTCCGTCTGAATCATTCTCATGCCCTTTATCACCTAGCCTCGACTCTGATAAGCACAGTTTACAATTTATCTTTGCACAAAAGAAGAAACGGAGGCCCAGATTAAAGTGCTTGCCCTAAGCACAGTGTGGCCACATGAAGCATATAGTTACCGGGTGCTGGAACTAGGTGGCCTGAAGCCTAAGGCATTCCTACCACTCTATGCTCTTAGGAAAGACCTCCCACAGTGTGAACACCATGAGAGATGTTTAACTTTCCCTGAAGAAAAAAAAAAATTACATTGCAAACGTTGCAAACGTTGCAAAGAAATAAATCTAACGTAAATGAATCAATGCCACAGTGAGCTACTGTGCCGCTTTTTGTCAGCCTGACACGAGCCAGGGTCATCTAGGGACAGGGAACTTCAACTGAGAAAATGCCTCCACCGGCTTGGCCTGTAGGTAAATCTTTGAAGCATTGTCTTGATTAATGATTGATGCAGGAGGACCCAGGCATATACAGACAGTGCCATTGCTGGGAAGGAGGTTCTGGACTGTACAAAAAAAAAATCAAGCTGAGTAATGCATGAGGAGCAAGGCAGTAAGCAGCACACTGCTATGGCCTCTGCTTCGCTTCCCAGCCTCCAGTCTCCCTCCTCAGCCCCTGCCCGGGCTTCCCTTCATGATGGACTGTAAGCTATAAGGTGAAATAGGCCCTTCCTCCCTTCCTTCACAAGTTGCTTTTGGTGTTGACGCTGAATCCAGCCAAAGGAAGCAAACCAGAACAGCTACTCATGGGAGCATCCTACTTAAATTTTAGCGTCATGGGGGACCAGGTTGTAGGAGGGTCCTATGTGGAGCAGTTCGGTCCAGTGGGACCCAATTATAGATAAAGTGGTTTGGTTAAAAGCTTACAAAAATGCCGGAAGAAGCTACTATCTTCTCTCAAGAATGGCGTGTGGTCCGGAGGAGGCACTGTGGGTAATAAAATGGTGAGGTTGTTCTGGCTGAATCTGTGATTTTTTAGCTGACATTCTGGGGAGGGACAAGGTGGTCTTTTCCACTAGTGTTCTTTAGAGCTAAGAAAAAAATATTTTTTTTTTTTAGAAAATTGTCTCTAAGTCAGGCTCATAGGGTTTCAATACATTGAAACTGAGCATTGAATTCACAAGAAGTTTCATGTTTCTTGTGGGTGAGTATAATCACACACACAAATGAGAGACTCAAGCACAGTAAATGTTAAGTGCTTTTAGTTAAAGGCCACAGAATAGTGAAATACCCAATAGATGCAAACAGCAGATCAGGCCTAGTTAGGTGACGTGATGGAAATCACTGTCTGAGCCTGGGAGTCCCATAATACTTTGTGAAGAAGGAGAAGATGGTTTCATTTCCTCCGACGGGCAGTGTAGACCTGTGGTGTGCAAGACAGTTATGCACAACTGTCAAACACCCTTCCTGTGCCAGCTGAGACAGAGGAACTCATTTAAATAATTGTATGCATTAATGTATGCCAGGAGTAAGCAGTACAGAAGGAGGAAAAAATGCGGCTCAGAGTCGGCTCCATACAGACTACATATTTTGCCTAAAATATCATCATAGTTTGACTGAAAATGACATATAGGCTCTTTACTGAGGTGGCAAGAATGTCCTAGAATTGCTAATTGAGAATTCTATATTAAATTACTAAAAATCATTGAATTCTACACTTATGGGTTGAATAAATAGTACTCAAATTTCTTCTGATAGTATTGTTAAAATGCGATTGTACTAAAAGTTAACAGGAACAGTCAAAAATCTCATACTTTACAAATTAAAAAAAGTCACTGTACTAATTCAAAGCTCCCCCAATAAATGATGATAAGAATTAAAGAAATGCTTAAGGCTTGAACAATAATACAAGCCTGCTGCACCACACTCCAGGGTTTTGGTGAATGTCTTACTTTGAAAATAAATAGAAAGATTGATAAGGGGCAGCATTCTGAGAAGGGAATTAGAATGGAAGATAACAAAGCTAAAGAAGGCAAGACAAAGAAAAAAGGTGGGGTGGGGAACCCCAATACAATGCTTAAGAGCAACATGGCAGTTCTCAAAAGCAGAGGAAAGCTGAAAATCACTGGCAAAACTAAGAAAAAGTGTGGTCCCAAGAATAGCAGCAATAAAAGTTCTCCACTTCAGAAAAGAAGCTGTGGGCCTCAGTTAGGATTACAGATTGTGCTAGCAATAATCATGACAATAAAGTGTCATTCTGAAAATCAACACATTCTGAAAAAATATATATATAAGTCAAAATAGAAGACCAGGATAGTTTTGTAATTATTAAAGATTTTTCACTAAATGTCAAGTAGCAATTCCAGATGAGCCGTGGTGAGACTCAGACATGAGGTCAGTAGAAGGAGTATCCACCCATTCATTTCCTTATTTAGAAGGAATCTCACTATGTTGTCCTAGCTAGCCTGGAATTCCCTATGCAGTCCTTAAACCCACAGAGATCTGTGTGCTGAGTTTAAAGGCCTGTGCCGCCATGCCCTGGAACATTCTAACCTCTGCAGGTAGAAAATGTCCAACCCCGTGGTCACCAAACACACACCTGCAGGATGGTCCAAGGGAGCAGCAGGATGGGGCAACCTGACGGACAGACGTGAGTGTGAAGGTCTAATTGTTAAATTAAACCTAATAACCAACTCGGCCAAGAGACAGAATGGAAGCGTACCGGGGATTTATTAAACTGGACTTATTCCGGGAAGGAAACAATGCTTTAGTGCAAGGAATTCTTAAACAATGTATTATTTAACTGAGTAAAGAATTTAAAGATGTGTGATTACCCCCAAAGATAAGGTTTAACAGCCATTTAGAACTACAATGAAACAAAGACACACTTTAGAGACCCAAGATGGGGAAGGAACTTTACTAGGTGTTGAAGAGTGTACGCCAGAATGAAAATGGGAACTTGGGGGATTTCCTTCAAACTGAGACTGATCCTTGGGGAGCCACCACACTCTCCATTTTGAAGTCCTGGCCAGTGGGGTGAAATCAATAAACATAAAAGTATTCACGCCACAGTCACAAACAAACAACTGACTTATTAAGCTTGATGTGGAATGTTAACAAACTAACCTAGAACAAAAGTTCAGAGTACTAATTGTAGGAGTTTTCTATTGCCTCTGTTACAAATAGCACAAACCTAATGGTTTAAGACACAACTTACCATAAAAATTCCTTCTCAGCGGCATGGGCTTGAAGTTCAGCAGAAATCCCACTGGGCAGTTGCTGAGGCATAGGCCCTGGATGCCTTCTTGGAGATATTCTAGAAGATATATTCTCTAGCTTCCAAAGGCCACTGACATTCCTTGGCTAATGACCCCATACTCCATCTTGAAAACCTGTAGTACCATGTTCTTCTCAACACAATTGGATCGTGTGATTATGTTGGGTTAATTTATCTAATCCAAGGTAAACTCCAGAGTTCAAGGTCTGTAACCTCAAAGATAGCCGCAAAGGTGCTACTCCAGTTAAAAAAAAATATTATAGCCCCAGGCTCTAGAGAATATTTGAAGGTGTCCCTTATTCTGCTTTCTACCTTCATTTTAAAAGATTTTATTTTCCTTGAAATATATGTATCTATGCATATAGGAGGTTATATGCTTGTGAGTTTTTGGTGCCCTTAGATGCCAGAAGAGGGCATTGAATCCTCTAGAGATGTAGTAATAGGTAGCTGAGAGATGATTGGCTGGGAACCAAATTCTGATCCTTTGCAAGAGCAGAATGTACTCTTAACAACTGAGCCATGTCCCCATGCAACCCCCACACTTTCTAAAGAACATCAATTATTTTTCAGAAGTCCGTTGCATTTGCACATAAGAGTTACAGCTGGAGGACGGAAGGCATGATTTGAAAGCAGGTAAAAAACAGCAAAAAAAATGATTAAAGGGGTTCTTTCAGTTATTTGTGGAGTAAGCTTACCTATAAGATGGGCTACCTATAAGTAGATGCAAATATTTCCAAGGAAAAATTCTCGTTGAGAAAGTAGTATAACTTTTATCTTGTGTCATGTAGCATTTTGCTTGGTTTTTTTTTTTTTTTCCTTTTTTCCTGGAGGTAAGGTTGGGGGGTTGCAGGGTCTTTTTAGTAGCTGACCTGGAACTTGGTGTGTAAGCTAGGATAGCCTCAAACCTTCAAATTTTCTCCTAGCTCCTTCTCCACAGTGCTGGCTTACAGGCCTGTGCTACCACAACCTGCTTCTTCAGCATTTTAGATTCAGAGTATTTAGCATTGTGTGCAGCACAGCACAGGGTAGGCACCTAGCCAATTCCTGCCTTTTCTGTATAATCAGGATGTATTTACATTTCATCTAATGGTTTAACACACTATCCTTAAAAAAAAAAAAAGCAAACAACTGAATGCATCAGGAAATATGGTATGACCAATTTGCAACTGCTTGCTGTCTGTCAGAATATTTCTTTAAATAAGAGGTTGGAGAGATGGGCCAGCTGTTAACAACACTTGCTGCTCTGGCAGAGCACCTCAGTTTGGTTCTCAGCACCCACATGGCAACTCACAACTGTGTGTAAATGCTGTTCTGGGAGAGTCTACTGACCTCTGTGTGCACATAGTACATTGCATACTTGTAAGCAAAGCACTCATAAATACAAAAGTGTTAAAAATCTGAAAAGGGATTATTTTGTATAAATGACCATGTTTGAAGCATATGCAATGTTAAGTATTGCTACCAAATTTAACATGTTTGGCAAAGGATGCTACAAGTGACCGATATAGCACTGTGCTACAGGTTGTAAAGCTGGTGGTTTTAAGTGGTTTTACTGGGGATGGAGGAGGACTCAGTTCTATCTATTTTGCTTAAGACCTCGATGAATTACTTTGCAAGTGGAAGAACGGATCCAGCAGAGCAGACTAAGAGTTTGAAGCTCTTGGGTAAGGAGGCCACGGGGAAGAGTCTGGGTGGGGCTGGCCTCATTTTTTATGGCATCTACAGAAGGGTCTTAATGATGCTTGAGAATGTGTCTTGAGCCTGGGAGTCTGTCCAAGCTGTGCCACCAGGACAGCATGCTCATATCAAATAACTCTGTGGGCAGCTTTATCCAAAGGCTCTTCAACTCACAACTCAACTTTGAATCTTTTATGATTTGTCAACAACTAGATCATAAGGAGTCAGGAAACTCTCTTGCTCAGTGTAAGTAAGTATGTTTTTGGGTTCTGTTATTTAATCAAATCACAATCAGGCATGTATTTGTTCAAGATGGTTAGAAAAACAGAACACATAACTATAGTATGACTTCTCTTCTGTGGCAACACTTTGCAACACACAAAAACATTGTCTTTGTACTGTTCCCATTACTTTTTATTCTCCAGAACCATCAACTGTATTTCTATGCTCATTGACACTGAGGTATGGTCGGCACAGCATACTTTATCATATTTGGCCCTCCTATCTATCTTTTGTTATTAGGCTCCAAGGTCTTAATATTAGATATGCTAAAATTTGTTCCACACACAATTAATACTACAGCAACCTAATTACCCAAAGGTGAGGCAAGTCACATATATGCCAAATACATAATGCATATTGTGTATTTTAGAAAATTACACATATTTTATTATGTGTATATTAGAAAATGTACCTCTATTGGATAAAAGCTCCTCCTTACGCACAATTTTGAATTATAAAAGTACTTTTGTATATTTACATATAAAAGTCCTTCAAATTAGTAATCTTTGAAGTTTCTCTGGATGGGATTAGGACTAACTTTAACTGTATTTCCAGTTATTTCCCATAATAAATTTATACTGATAAAATTATTGGAAAAACACATTTAAAATTTTATGTATTAATTTGGTGTGTATACGTGTTTAGACCGCATGTATGCATGTGGACCCTGTGCATTACTGGTACAGCCAGAGGGCAGAAGGGGACATGAGAGCCTCTGGAACTAGAGTTACAGATGATTATAAGCTGCTGTCTGGGTACTGGAAATTGTCCTGGTTCCTTGGAAGAGCCACCAGTGGTCTTAAGCAATCTTTCTAGTTCCCAGATAAATATGTTTAAGATATCTTCATGCAGAGATGGCACAGACCTGATTTCAGGTACCCAGGATCCATTTAAATACAGGCTACAGCAGTGGGCATCTAAAACCCCATGGCCAGGGTGAAGCATAAAGACAGGAGCATCCTGGAGGCTTGTCCACCAGTCAATCTTTCCAAAACGGCAAGTTCTAGATTCAGCTAGAGATCCTACCTTAGAAAAATTAACAATAAGGTGGAGAGTAAAAGAAGACAATTGACTCAACCTTTACCTCAACATAGTCAGGAGCAAGTGTCTGGTGCACATGCAGACACAGACAGAGGACACGGACAGACAGACAGACATCACATACACACACACACACACACACACACACACACACACACACACACACACA
>NW_026596069.1:21074416-21143001 GCF_907164565.1 Psammomys obesus
ACACACACACACACACACACACACACACACACACACACACACACACAGTCTCCATCTAAACACATCAGTGGAGCAGTTTTGATAAGAACCCATCAGTTCTTTCCCAAACACAGTCACACTTTTTAAACTGAGTTACTAAGTTGAGAAGGGCGAAGAGGGTGTTAACTACCACAGTGTCAGAACAGCAGTTGAATGGACTGTAGCAAGGTAGGTAACTGACTTATAGATACCAAATCACTGACTTAAGAACAGTTTCACACCTAAAAAAAAAAAATACAGTTTCAGGATCATCTTCTCTAGTTCCCACCATTTGCCTGCAAGTTCCATGATTTCCTTGTTTTTAATTGCTGAGTAGTATTCCATTGTGTAAATGCACCACAATTTCTGTATCCATTCTTCAACTGAGGGTTGATTCCACCTTCTGGCTATTAAAATAAAGCTACTACAAACACGGTTGAGCAAATATCCTTGTTGTATACCTGAGCATTTTTTGTATATATGCCTAGAAGTGGTATAGCTGGATCTTGAGGAAGCACTATTCCTAATTGTCTGAGAAAGCACCAGATTGATTTCCAAAGTGGTTGTACAAGTTTACATTCCCACCAGCAATGGAGGAGGGTTCCTCTTTCTCCACATCCTCTCCAGTGTGTGTTCTCACCTGAGGTTTTGATCTTATCCATTCTGAGTGAGATATCTCAGAAGCAGAAAGACACACACGGAATATACATACTTATAAGTGGATATTAGACATATAATATAGGGTAATCATACTAAAATCTGGACACCTAAAGAAGCTAAGACCCTGGGTAAGATACTCAATCTACATTCAGAAAGGCAAATAGGATGGACATCGGAAGAGGGAGAAAATGGAACAGGACAGGAGCCTACCACAGAGGGCCTTTGAAAGACTCTGCCCAGCAGGGTATCAAAGCAGATGCTGAGACTCATAGTCAAACTTTGGGCAGACTACAGGGAATCTTATGAAAAAAGGGGGAGATAGAAATACCTGGAGGGGACAGGAGCGCTACAAGGAGAGCAACAAAACCAAAAAATCTGGACACAAGGGGTCTTTTGCAAGACTGATACTCCAGCCAAGGACCATGCATTGAGATAACCTAGAACCCCTGCACAGATGTAGCCCATGGTAGCTCAGTCTCCAAGTTGGTTCCCTAGTAATGGGAACAGAGACTGTCTTTGACATGAACTCAGGGGCTCCTCTTTGATCACCTCCCCCTGAGGGAGGAACAGCCTTACCAGGAGGAGGACAATGCAGCCAGTCCTGATGAGACCTGATAGACTAGGGTCAGATGGAAGGGGAGGAGGACCTCCCCTATTACTGGACTGGGAGAGGGGCATGGGAGAAGAAGAGGGAGGATGAGTGGGATTGGGAGGGGCCGAGGAAGGGGGCTACAGCTGGGATATAAAGTAAATAAACTGTAATAAATAAATTAATTAAAAATACCAATGTACATAAAATTTAAGAAAAAAAATTAAAAAAGAACAATCAGAACTAACCAACACTTTATAGTTTTTACTGTCTCTTAAGTAAAACACGTAGGCAAGTCTGGATAGTACTTTATGAAACTCGGAGACTTATCGCCCATCTACACCCGTCTGTGCTTCAGTAACTCAACCACCTTTTGTAAATATGTCCTAGGCTGGCTTTCATTGTTGTGAATTCCAATACGCTCCATTGACTTTTGAGAGACCTTTCTGATTTAATAAACTGAAGAGGCCTGATAAAAACCAATGTAAATTCAAGCCAGGAAGAAATGAGCTGAGATATTTACTCAGAAATGGCATGTATTGAAATCACCTCAGTGGGAGGAAGAGGAAACTGTGTGCTTCCTTCCTCTGAGGGGGCAGACACACACACACACACACACATTCACCCAGATCACAATACTTAGAGGCAGGAAAACACCTCGTGCCCCTCAGACGCTGTCACTACAGCCTGAAGGCCCCTGATGTCAAAGCTGGCCATGGCTTATTTTCTCAAGACTTGTTTTTATCTTCAGTTTGAACAGTGTTTAAAACCCTAAATTTTCACAAACAAATCCAGGCCTGGGAATCCTGACTGACCTTCTTTGGTCTCTAAAGCCAACAGGCAGGCTTTGAGCTCCGATACCCCACAACTCTTAGGCAGGACTCACCCTCCAAAATCAGTTTGCTTTAGAGGCACGTCCATCTCTGTGACCTAAGGTGGACTTGTTAAAAATTGAAAATAAATAATTGACCTACAAGGATTAGAAAATCTTAGGGCATTTCGAAGAAAGTGTGTTTTAGTGATTTCTCTTCACTCTACCCCGCCTACACCACCCGACTCCTTCTTCCTTACTCTCTTCTTTTTCTCCCATGTCCCATGTGTCTTTTTGCCTCTCCTCACCTACTTTTGCCCTCTGTTGGTCTCTTGCAGCTTTAAGGCTTCACCCACACATATGCCCATTAACATCTATGTGCCTGTGTGTATGAATGACTGTATGTATATATGCATCCATGCATCTGTCTGACCTATCCGTCTACACATTTTACCAGAAGTCTGCGATCCACGTGACAGAAAATAACATTTTTGTTTTTCAGACTTCGGACCTGTTTGCTTAATATTATACTCTTCAGATCCATCCATTTTTTTTCCCCCTGCAAATTTCACGGCCTCATTTTTCTTTAAGCAGAATAAAATGTCATTGTGTGTATGTACCACATTTTCATTCATCTGTTGCTAGACGTATGAGAGACTTGTAGTTTTTTTTTAGATTTATTTAGTTTATGTGCATTAGTGTTTTCTCAGAATGTGTGTATATATACCACATGCATGCCTGGAGCCCTCTGAGGTTAGGGGAAGAAGATGTCAGATTCCTGGAAACTACAATTACAAAAAGGGTGGGGCTATTGTATGGGTGTTCGGAACCAAACCCTGATTCTCTGCAAGACTGAAAAGTGCTCTTAGCAGCTGAGGCTCCCTCCAGCCCCCAAGATTCCACTCAGACATCTTTGTTTTTTCCTTTGCCTCCCAACCCAGGCATTCTCTCCTTTTCCAAAACACACTTTCTATTCTTGCTTCTTCCTGACCTTGGCTATCCCCTAGCCATTTCCCCTTTGGCATGGACTCTCTACCTCACAGCTGCCTAATTCACGCTCACCTTTATTAGTATAGCCCATTTGAAGATGCCTTTCTCCCCTCGACCCTCTCACTGGATCTAGTTATCTCATGGCTTTCAGCACAATATTTCCTCTTTTGTTGTAATGAAAAACAAGCAATGAAATCAATGTTTTAACATGCATCTTTCCTGCTATGAAGTGGGAACCTCCTCAGTGCGGTGTGCAGCATAGCAAGCCATCAATACTCTTGACTGGAGACACTCTCATGTGGGCTCATGTCAGGAGATGAAGGGGCCCAGGCAAGAGCCCAGGAGCCTAGAATAGAATCTTTACTGAAAGATGCAGGGCAAGCAAGGCACCGTTAGACTGAGGATCTCCCAGTCTCTGGATTCCTCACAAATATTTTATTTTATCAATATAGGGTCTTGCTACATAGTCATGACAGGCTTGAAACACCCAGAAATCCACCTGCCTCTGTCTTCCAAGTACTGGTATTAAATGTTTGAGCCATCATGTCCAGCAAGTTCATGATTTCTTACCATTCTCCTGTCTAGATTTGATCTCTTTTTTACAATCCCAAATTACCTGATCCAGTCTTTCTTGTCTTTGGGCTCCATTTCCTACTTTTCTTTTTGAGCGATAATAGCTGGGACCAAGAGCCCCTCTTAAGAGAGCTAGAGTCCATGCCCAGAACATTGGTCGTTCCCCCCTCCCTTTGCTGTCACCTTGAGTGACCTGTAGAAGGATCAACCAGACTACTCAGGAACAATCTCCCCAAAAAGCAGGAAAAAAAAATAAAGTGCCCAAGCAGCAGTACCTACATTTCTAATAAAATTTTACTCAGGAATCAGAACACCTCTGTACAGCTAGCGATTATTTCTTAGTTTCTACAGTAAATGCCAGAATCTTCATTGTCCTGCTTGTACCAAAGCCCTCGCAACCCCACCAACATGCCTCATTAAACATCCGTGTTATCATTATCTTCATAATGACGTGTGGGCAGAAAATCCACCATTATCACCGGTATCGTGAGCGTCCGTGTCTGAGGAGCCATACTGAGTTTTTGACCAGCTAGGGCACAGTTGTGAAGAAACCGGACAACGTTGGATTCCTAACTTGGATCAGAGCTCTAAGTCAACTCAAGATGCAAAAAAATGTAGACAACTCTGTAATGACAGTAGACTACTGTTTAAAGAAAGTCATTTAAAGGTAAGATAAATTTGACGAAGTTTGAAAAATTGCTATAAAAAATAGAATGCAACCAAAAAGAATAAAAGATAGATTCCTTTTGGAATACCTGGGAGAATGAGCAACTCTTCTTAACTTATAATGCTCCCTTGAAAATACTCAGATTCTGAGAGGCTACAATAGGTAATTCACATTTATGACGATACAAATAGCAATAATTACATCAAATGCATTCAAATAAATAGAAATTAGAAACTGACACATTCATTTCGGAATACAAAGACTTTCATGATACCAGTAGTATAGAAGAAGACATGCTGGAGATTGGTTCACACTCCTTTCGCAGAGGACATGAGTTCAGGTCCCAGCACCCACATTACAGCTCCAGGGCCATGTGAAGTCTCTGGCCTCCACAGACACTGCACTCACATGCAGAGACAGCTGATTCCATAATTGAAAGTAAAAATAAAATGTTTAAAAAAGAGTGCAAAGCCCCTCACGCTTTTTGGGTAGCTGGCATTTAAATTTTTTTTTAAATTTTTTTCTTTTTTATTTTTTAAAGTTTATTACAGTTTATTCACTTTGTATCCCAGCTGTAGCCCCCTCTCCCATACCCTCCCAATCCTATCCTCCCTCCCTCTTGTTTTCCTATGTTCCTCCCCCAGTCCAGTGACAGGGAGGTTCATCTGACCCTAATCTATTAAGTCTCATCACGACTGGCTTCATTTTCTTCCTCTGTGGCCTAGTAAGGCTGCTCCCCCCCAGGGGGAGGTTATCAAAGAGTCAACCTCTGAGTTCATGTCAGAGACAGTCCCTGTTCCTATTATTGGGGAACCTTCTTGGACACTGAGCTGCCATGGGCTACATCTGTGCAGGGGTTCTAGGTTATCTCCATGCATGGTCTTTGTTTGGAGTATTAGTCTCAGAAAAGACCCCTGGGCCCAGATTTTTTTTTAGAGAAGCTAAACAGCATTTGTTAAGTATATATTAAAACATAAAATCTTCACACTCTTCTTGACTAATTCTACTTCTTGTCATTTCCTTGAAAGATAGGCTTAGAACTAAACACAGATGTGTGCATTAAAAATGCTCACCGCTAAATAGCAAGCTTACAATAACAAAAGGCTAGGGGAAGGCCAAAGTGCTCATCTTTGGAGGTTACTCAAGTAAATTATGCAGCCTGTAACCTTAAGCTAGTAAACAGATACCATGGAGCCATTAAAAATAATGAGATCTGTATTGACTTGAAAAGTCACCTACAATGTTATAAATGGGGAAAACGGATTAGTGGACCTGAATTGTTATTTAAGTTATGTGAAGAAGCAGAGAAGAAGTGGGTGATTGAAAATTCATAGGAGATATTAGAATGACAAAAACAGAGTGACAGTGATCAGAAAAGTGTGGTTCTGATAGAGGAGACATGCGCTTTTGTTTCAGTTTACATAATTTTGCATTAAAGTAATTATCTCCTCATTTCTATGTCACATTTACCTTATATGAACGAACAAAAAGTTATCAATGAGAACAATTTTAAATCATAAGCTATTAAAAAATGGGGAACTTTTCTAGCCACTTAAAAGTTTAATTGGAGATTAATTTTTGGAGTGGCCAGTAGCTCTCGATAATTATCCTGGGAATTCAACAGGAAAAAAAAAAACAGAATGAAAACAGCATCCCCTCAAAACAGCATCCCCTAACAGTGATGCTCTGTGCCTGTGTTCCTCTAAGTAATACTAGAGATATGAAGTGCAATAAGTAAGAGTGGCCACCAAGTGTGGTAATAGTGAAAGGATACAGCGATAGGCTCTACTTGACAGAATCATGGTGATGTTTGCTTCGAATCTTCAGGAAGAGTATCAGCTCTGGGGCTTTATTCTCCCCTGTTTGCACAGTCTCTCCTACCTTGTCTAACATTGCCTCACAGCTGGATGCAGAAGACTCACATCTCCTGGGTGGTAAACAAAGGACCTCATTAACCATGGTGCAAGGGCTTGAGTAGCAGCATGGGTGTATGAGTTCAGATAGGTTTGCACTGCAGCCAAGGAATGCTGGAACTGGAGACTCCTATCTTATAATATGCAATGAGCAAGCTTGTCTGCTGCTCCAGGGGGAAACTTTTACCTCTGAAGGTTGCTCTCTGCAAACACAACTCTGAGAACTGCGCAGAGTGCAAACTAGCCATCGGTAGTCTGACATTGAAGAGCAGAAGAAGCTGGTGGACACATACACCTACAAACTGAAAGATCTTACAGGAAAGCAACCATGACACTGTCACTATAGGAGTTAAGTGCAAAAGGAGGGAAGCTGGCCAGGCAGCAAGAGAGGGACCAGAGCACATGGTCAAGGGTCAAGCTCCAGCAATCTCAGTGTTGTTGGCTCTGCATACGTTAGGCATCTGCAAAGGTTTTTAAGAAGTTGTTGTTTTATTTGGTGAATTCATTTGGTCAAACTATACAACATTACTATTTTTGCAGCATTAGAATGAGTTGAATAATAACAATTTTTCTTTCGGCCGAATGCACAGTACGGCCCCTAGCACATGAATGCGGAAGAGGGGAGGAGGCGAGGCTTTTCATTCCCTTTCTTCTGTGTAAGCCCACTAATGCCCTCTGTCTACGGCAATGGCTAGGAATGTCTAATGACCAAGAGAACACATGCTGGAAGAATGAGTGCATAAAAATTGAGAATTTCTTTTTCTATAAGTAGAAGATTGTATACTAATAAAAACCCCCAAGAATATTGTGCTCAGGCTTTTAGTTTTCTTGAAGGTCATTGAAACCAATCAGATAAGGCCAGAAGTAGGTGTATGTTGTTTTAAATTCATTGCATCCCTCCATACAGTGTGTACCATGCTTTTGGAAATAGAGAATTAGTCACAGGGAGTGGCTCAGCATAGGAACACTTGTGAGGCTGTAGCTGGACTTTTGGCTACTTTATTGGGTTCTTTTTCCTACCTTCCTACACTACCCCTATCTCTCCTAGTCTTTCAACACTAGGTGGGAGGGAAAGAAAATTAGAGAGGAGAGGGGGGAGTCGATATCATTAACCTACTCCCTGCTGATTAGGGACATCAAGTTCCTTGTCAGTATATCTCAACCAGAAACCAGCAACAAACAGCAAACATCAGCAGCAGCAGCAGGAGGAGGAGGAGGAAGAGGAGCAAATAGCAACCAGGAACAGGAGCAGGAACAGCAGTAATAGCAGCAATAGAAGGGGGAGCAGCAGCTGCAGCCTCTCTTGGGGCTCAGGCATTTATATACCCTCTAAAGAGTCCCCAGGATTCCAAAGGTAAACTACTTTCAGCTGGCAAAATCACTCCACTGCCAGAGCACAAGACAAATCATAGTTAGCTGCTATGGACAATCTGAAACAGCCCCATATCACATACCTGGGATTAGAACAAAAATATAGTCACATAACATTTCTGTGTTTTAAAGAAACCAAAATTATCACTACGGAAGGTTGACTCAAATGTCAGTTGCTTCTAGTCTTTCAGCAGCATGTTCTTCATCTATAAAATAGAGGTGAGACTTCACTCATCTCCTTGATTATGAGGATTCCAGAAATAGCCTATGTAGGCAGTTGGGATAGTGTTTGGGGTTATGAACACTGTATCTTCGTCAGTGGCATCTGGTTAAGACAGTGAACAGGACTAGCTGCTTCCTGCCCAGGGATGTCTCGCTGTGAAGTGGCCAAAAGACTGAGTAGGACTGTCAGGGAAAGTAGGACTGACTTAAATGCAGGATTTTTTCTATGTATGTGGATATGTTGACGCACCTTAGTTTTCTGAGAACACGATGAATCTCAGTCAGTCGAAATTAATGAGACCAGAAAGGGTTACTAGAGAGGAGTAAAAAAAAAAAGAGAGAGAGAGAGAGAGAGAGAGAGAGAGAGAGAGAGAGAGAGAAAATTTGTTTGGGAAGATTCACCTGAGTCTGTATGTAAACTTCATCTGTTCCTGAAGTTTCCATTGAGTCTCCACAATTTTTTTTCTCTTAAATTAAAAAAGAAACCATGAATGTACACACTGTATCTTGATCATATCCAACCCTTGACTGGTCCCCTTCAAGTCTCCCGGAGTTCCCCTGGCATGTGTTTCAACTTTGTGCCTTTCAAAAGCAACACAGCCTGCTAGCACAGCCCATGCGTGCTTGGGCACAGAGCCAACCACCGGGCACAGGCAACATACTGGTGGTCATACTCCCAAGAAGAGTGATTCTTTCTTCAGCAGTCATCGGGGTGCTATTTTGAAAGATCAGCAAATGCAGCTAACCACGGCTTCTTGCTGGGATGAGTTTCAGAACCCTGGTGAGACAGAAACCCATGTGTTTCCTGTAAAGCTGACATCCTTCATATTATCTTTTGATGTTTGCGTATGGGCCACGCAGATCCTCTCCCATGTACTTTATCTCTAGGTGACTTTCAACATCTACATATTACTTCTTACTGCTTTATGCAGGTTCAGCACAATACTCAGGAGTATGGGGAATTCAAATTTCTTTCTTGGGAATTTCTGGAATCTACCTAGTTTTCAGTCATATGAATCTGAGGCTCTGGGATCCAATGAAGGCTCTTACGTTGTGGATTCATAACTGAAAGGCACATATCTGCTCACCTTTAGAGTCATAACCAGGCTATTTTCTATGTTCAGAGAAAAAAAAAATGACAGTGATCTTTTAAAGTCAAATTTACTTGATCAAAGTGAAAAAGAAGTTTAGACGTGCGCCAGGCTACCAATCTAGACACAGTGTTGTTGCTTGGGTTAGAGTGCAAGACAGCTGAAGTAGCCTAAACCATCAGACATTATCCAACCCTTGTCTTGGCTTTGTTGGTGAGGTATTTGTTCATATCACCCCGTGGTTTTTATTTTGTGGTTGACTGTAGATCGTTAGTAAAGATTGTGTGTGCTAGTCACCCTCACTGCCTTGGACCCTCTTCCTGTCAACCCTAGCAATTGCACCTGTGTCCTTCCAGGATGAAATTTGGCTATGCTTTGTCACCCTCACACCTCATCCTCTAAGCCACTATGCTCCCCTACCCTCCACCCCTGTTCTTCCTGGTGGCTTTGCACATATCCTGGTTCTCTCTGCATACACTTTGGAAGGGCTTGATTGAAGATGGGGTTAGAAATGTTCTACTCCCACAACAATCTGAAAACACCCACAGCCTGGAGGGATGTTTGTGTGCAAATGTGTGTGCAGACTGTGTAACTGCATTTTCATGCACCCCCAAAAATAATTCTTTTGCAAGGAGATGAAAATGGAGGTCCTTGGGCTGAGTTGAAACAAAGAACATAACCCAAGGCGAGTCAGAAAGAGGCAATTTCTGGGCCATAGAAACCTCAACTGAGGCTGAAAGAGTTGCTTTCCAAGACTCAGCATTGCCATTGGCCTCTTGCTATGCTAATAGTAGGCTTCAAAGCCAGGACCAAGAAAGGGGGTTATGTCACTTTAACCAAAGGAGGGAAGCATGCGGGCTCAGTGCTGGCCAAGTGGAAAGTGGAAAGCCTAGCAAAAAATAATTGAAGCCCCTGCGAAATATTTCAATTTTTTTATTGATTGAAGGCAATTATCCCTTAATTGCATATTTAAATGAGGTATTAGGAGGTTTAACTAAGCAATGCCTCTTAATTGCTGCCGCACGCTAGGTGTCACAGGCTGTGTTTATTTCATATGTTAATTAAAGAGAAAGGGGTATTTTATTTTATTGACTACGAGGTTCTCCAAGGCTGTGTTGTTTAGGACAAAGTACGTCTCAGGTGTTTATCGCACGCTGGGTATTAATATAATCATTAGCGAGAGGTTAAAGTTTTTAATGAAGAGGTGCGTCTGTCTTATCGGCTTCCAGCCACAGAGGTATCTGAGAGGTGGGGGAGGGAGGAAAGCCCCAGGTCCCAAGGAAACAATTATCTTTATGAAAGAAATATCGAGCCCCCTTTCTCAACCATAATAAAGCAAAGTGGAAGTTCTGATACAAATAGAAAAAAAAAACCAGCACCAAATTATTGCAGAATTAGGGCTGTGACAGGGAGCCTGATGGCGGTGGGCGCTCTGCTGAGCGCTAGTCGCGCCTGTGTGTTCATTTGCAAATTGCTGCATGGCTCTGTGACAGGGAGCGACATTATTGGATATGAACAGCAAGCCCCACTGAGGTCTTTCATACGAATCCACCTTTCCCTTGGAGACAGGATATGAGTTGCCCACCACTGAGAAAGGTGTCTGCAGTTCTGCATATTTAGGTGAGGTTTGGTATCCGGTGGGGTCACCTGGGGCGGCAAGAAGAGAAGAGATAACTGCCATGGTCTACCATGCTTGCCTACGTTTTTGTGCCATGCAAAAATTGTGCATAGTCCTTTAATTAGTTAACTGATTTATTATCCTGTGTGTGTGTGTGTGTGTGTGTGTGTGTGTGTGCGTGATGTGCCTAGGTGTGCATGTGCTGTGGTCCAAGTGTGTGGAGGAGGTCTGAGAAAACTTTTGGATTCACTTTTGTCTTTCCAGTTTCTGTGGTTTCCGAGGGTCCAGCTCATGTCCATAGGCTCACGCAGCAAGTCCGTCACCCACTGAGCTTCCTTTCAGTCTAATAATCCTGATATTTAAAAGTAAGATTAGCACCTACAGCTAGCTCGCACTGACCCACTTGGCTCCTCAGAAGACAAGGCGAAGGCAGAGGGCAGGTGGGTGAGAGGAAGGGCTGTCAGGAGCCTTGGGAAGCTTCCTGGTCTAGAAAGAGACACCATCCCCGGCAGCTAACAATAAAACATTATTCAGTCTATTTTTAACCACTTAGGACAGTGGTTCTCATGCTGTGGGCCGCGACCTCTTTGGAGTCAAACGACCCTTTCACAGGGGTCACCTGAGAGGATCTGAAGACACAGATATTTACATGCCATTTATAACAGAAGCAAAATTACAGTTGTGAAATAGCAACGAGGTGATTTTATGGTTGGGAAGTCACCACAACCTGAGGAGCTGTGTTAAGGGGTTGCAACGTTAGGAAGGCTGAGAACCACTGGTTTAGAACAAAAGCTTTAAGAGAGGACTGTGTGGTACTCCGCTGCCTGACACCTGGCCAACACTCGCTGACCCTCCTGAAGTGGCCTGGAGTGGGAGTGTGAGGACAGGACCACATGCTGATCCTGCTTTTACAGAGAATTTTGACTGATTGAGAAATAGGGACTTGAGACGGGTAAGCGCACAGAAGCCCCTGAGAAGCCCCAAAGCCAGCGGAGAGGCGAGCTTGTAAATAACGTAAAGCCCAATGTTTAATCTGGAGGTTCAAGGATTTGGAGTTAGGGGTGGCTTGCCAGACAACCCCATTCTATAAAACATTTCCAAACCCCGTGATCCTCTTCACAAAACCCTCGGTGATGCGATTTATGGTGTCTTGTGTGGGTTGGAATGCTTTTCGTACATCTGAAAAAAAGAACAAAACTTACTGTACTGCAATGTCTACCTGAATCTAGAATTCATGTAAGGAAATTTAACCAGAGGGTATCTTCCGTGTTTTCTGTGACCAACGCTGCCCCTCTCCACCCCACAACAGCCTGAGAACAAGTAAGATTCAAGCAACAGAGAAGGTTCAAGAAGAAAAACGCCGCAGGAGAAAATTCCTGTTTGGCTTTGAAGAAAAAATTTCTGGACTGGTAAAATGCTTTGTGTGGAGAGGGACAGTGCCAATTTGCAGGCTCTCGGCTCATGAACAGCATTTGCTTCCGTCCTTATCTTTTCAGCCCAGCAATGGCAAACACGGTAAGTCTCCACCAGCAGGATTTTGAGAAAGTAATTTTAATGCTGTGAATATAAGAAAGTGCTTTCAAGGAAAAATATTTTTCCTTCCCTGGAATAGAAACCATTATTTAAACTCTTAGGTGCCTCGGGGCTCTATTTGTACTGAATCCATCCCCACAGTCAAAATATATTCTTTTCTAAAGGTTTCATATATATGCGTAGATTGTGCATTTGTGTGTGCGTTGTCGGTGATGGGTAGTTTTCTGACTGAGACCACTGGACTTCTGAATATTCCCACATGAAAAAGAGATGCATCTTATTCCAGTACAAGTCTCAGTAAAGCTAGAGGTTTTTTGTGCGTGTGTGTGTGAGCATGTACTGCATGTACACGGTATGCTCGCTCATGCAAATGAGTACACACTTGCACATCCATATGAAAACCAGAGCACGCTGTGAATCTTTTCTTGGGCGCTATCCAGCTTGCTTTCCCCCTTTGTTTGAGACAGGGTCTCTCCCTGACATGGAACATGTGAAATGGGCTAGGCTAGCTGGCCAGTGAGCCTCGTGGACGGCGCTGCATGTGTCTGTCCAGAGCTGGGATTTGCATGTTCGTGTTCTCATGTAGGTGGTTCTGGGGAGTAAACTTAGGTCTTTGTGCTTTACCTGACGGAGCGGGGGGCGGGGGGAGGGTGCGGAGGATGCTATCTCCCCAGCCCTGTATATTCTTAAAATTATGTATGCTAGTCCTGTGGTTCTTTTAAAGTGAACTGTGGTTCATGCGAAGGCTGATTTGGGGTTGAGCATCTGGAAGAGCCTCTCTGCTGGTTCTTACCCTCAAGAGAAGGTGTAGGTCCATGAGGACTAAGCGCGATCATTCAGCACGATCCGGAGACCGCTCTTGCCTGGGTAGAATTTGGCTCCTTAAGCAATAGTGTCAGAGACACTAACACAGGGGAGGTTCCCCCGTGGGAGGAGGTCATGTGTGGACTGTGAGCTCAAGATCAAGGCCATGCAAAAGCTGGAGGCTGTAAAATGCTGTCCTCTGATCTGACGTGGCTGTCACAAACACGGCCTGTCGACAGATATGTCACCCTGCACGAGGCCTGCATGAGACTGAGCCAGTTAAAAAGTCCAGCATGGAAAGGGGCGGGGCTCCACAGGCCTCGCCCCCCAGCTGAGATGTTATTGGTACTTTATGGCAGCTGGGAGAAGGCGGTGGTGGCGGCCACAGGTTGACCAACGCCCTCGTGGGGGACGTCACACTAATGAGACTGTGGACCAAAGTAACTGGGTAAGGAGGGTAAATTGGAGAGGAGACACTGGGGAACAGCTATAAGAAGTCAGAGAAAGTGGCTGGTGGACGTGGCCAAGCTCCATTGTACGTATTTATGAAATTTTCAAAGAACAAATTAAGAACAAAGAGTAAAGGGATTACTATCAGGGTTCCGAGGTTCATCTTATGCTTATGATTTGTGGTGGAGGTGTTGATAGATAAGAATCCATAAATAGTGTAATTTTGCAAGGCGATATTAACATATCGTTTTGTTAGTACCTTGCTAGGGACCTCCCGGGCCCTCGACGTAGCTGGATGTAAAGAATGGACTCCGAGCTTAGTCAAGTCGGCTTCCACTGTGGAGCACCTCTGCTCTGTCCCCAGACAGAAGAGGCCTTCCGGTCTTACGTGCAGATGTCACTTGTCCCCTGCTATCTAAAGAGGGTTACTTTCAGGCTGGTGTCCAAACCCAAATCACAGGCTCTTCAAATCCATAAGTAAAATGGCCAACAGTAGCTTATGATGGAGTCATAGTGCCCTGTGTCATCCTTAGATAATTATAATATCTTATACAATGTAAATGACATGCAAATAGTTCTTATCTGTGTTGTTTAGGAACTGATAACAAGAAAAAAACAGTACACCTATCCAGTACTGATACAATGTGGATTTTTTTGTTTGTTTGTTTGTTGTTCTATTCTTTCTGAATAGTTTTTTCTATGGTTGGCTGAATCCATGGATGTGTGTGGCCCGCTATATAGGTTTAAGTTTATTTTTTTTTAACCCGAATGTTAAGGAAAGCTTTTCAAAAAAAAAAAAGATGAATGTGCTTACAGTGTATTCAAAGAAAGATTAAAATGAAAAGAGAAAACAACAAAATACACAATGTTGTGTAGCTGTATTCAGGTATGGGGGCATGACCTGTTGGTGCTGACTGAATGCTTTCCATGACAGCAAGGTCTATCTCCATTATCTTCACTGCAACAGCTGGTCCAGATCCAAGGTCCGAGCAAACCCTGCATTTCAAGCCGCTCTTTGATAAATATAGAAAATCATGTTCTTGAATGTTAGTCGACGGATGCTGAACTCCCAGATCATCTGGACATCATCAATTGTCTTTTCTTTTCTTTCTTTTTTTTTTTTTGGCAAATTTAGAAAGTGAGAAGCAAATTAAGCAGAGGGTGTGGCTGGCGGCATCAACCCCTAACTCAAGTGTGGGCTGCAGTGGCCAGAGCAAAGCCACACCTGTGTGTCCACGTCTACAGGCTGACTGGTTAGAACTCTGGGGTGGTGGAGCGTAGCAGATCCAAGCCAAAGTATCACCATTTATCTCTTCTTTCCTTGGTGGCATTCCTTGTCCACCTCTGGTCTGACTGAACATTCTTTCAGATAAAGGATAAAAACTTCTCAAATATGCTAATTTAACAGACACTCGTTCCCACCAATCCTGAAGCTAAGCACGCCACCAAAACAGCTAGCGCAAACACAGGATTTTCATCCACCTTGCTATGACCTGCGCACCTGCTGTCCCCGCCGAAGCACTTTAAGGTGCCTTGATTTATGAGTTTCATTTCCTCCGTGACTATAACAGTTTATGTAACCATTTCTACATTGGGACAAATTATTCCCAGCCTCCTCCACCCGTGTTCCAGGCCATGGTTACTTGTGTGCTGCTCAGAACCAGTTATCAATATATTATGCCATTAGAGGTGAGAGCCAGGTTTTGCCTCAACACGAAGATCTTTTCTTTAAAAAAAATGTGTGTTTGTGTGTGCATATGTGTATGTGTCCACATGTGCATGTTTGCATGAGCACATGTGGAGGGAAGAAGCCGACATTGCATGTCCTTTTTTCAATAGCTCTGCAGCTGACTTTTCGGAGACAAGAGCTCACACTGTACGTAGAACTTAATGGGCTGGCCCCAGGGCTTGGGGGTCCTTCTGTTTTCAGCTCTGAGGTTGCACGTGCACACTGCTACACCTGACCTTTTAGTTTGATGCTGAGGATCTGAAGTCATGTCCTCACGCTTGCACACCAAACACTTGACTGGCTCAACCATCTCTCTAACTAAGTCAAGAATCTAAAGTGGTGGAAGAACAGTTCCTGGCTAGGAGAAGCCATGCAGATAGGACAGCATGTTCAAGAGACACAGCTTAACGCATGGCCAGACCAAGTCATCAGCGTTGTGAGAGAATCTAGTTGCCCGTACCAGTGGAGTTAGTTTATCTAAAAAGGTCCCAGGTGTCAAACAAATGGCCACGAGCCACAGGAAATCAACGTGCTTTATGCCACAGTTCCTTTCTTAATGGTAAGGGCATGCCCTGAGCTAAACAAGGCAGCTTTCCATATGACAGGCAGAGTCACCCAGTGAACAGCAGCTCATAGCCCTCCTTCCATGGAGAACACAGCAGTGATCCGATCACATCAGGCTGCTTCCTTCACAAACACCAACAAGCAACCAACTGGGACGAAAGCCATGGAGGCAAATAGCCAGGGGGCCCTGAGAATGCACCTAATTGGGTCTGGAGGTTTGGGGACTTTTGTGCTTGTGGTAGGTCCTTGAAACTATTTTTTAAAAAAAGTTTCTTCCACGCCTTGAGCCATCAAAAAATTAGTCTCAGATTAAAGATCACCAAGGTCCTCCGTTTAGGCACAGAGAGTGTGGGTACACTTAGAGACTAGGCCAGAAGCACCCCGCAAGCCTGGGCTTTTAGCAATCTTCTGAGCTATTTGAGGTGGCTCTTCATCCCAGGAACCCCAGGCTGCTTGGCTGGAAAGTTGCAGAACAGGAGAGCTGCAAGTTTGGGAACTGACCCCAAGGGACAAGTGCTGTCCTGGAAGTTGGGTATTTCCAGTCTAGGGTAAAGCATGCATGGAGAAATCCCTCATCTGCACCCTGCCTCCTCAGAAATGTGTCAGCCAGCAATTGGGGCCATGATCTGGACAGTCAGAATGAGTTTGATTTTTATTATTTTTATTTTTTCAGTGGTTTTTTTTTTTTTTTTTCTCCTCTGTGGACATTAGTGCTCTGAAAGTAAGCCTGAGAATTAGAAAAGGAAAAAGCCTGGCTACTTCATGGGAATTGCTTGGGGGCCTTGAGCCATTCACACTCATTTAACTGCGTTTCTTTCTGTGTTGAAGCTCTGTCATCTATAGTGTGTTTGCTTTTCTTCCCAGAGGGGGAAAATGGCTGCTGTAGAGACAGACATTTCGTCCTCATAGGAGGGTGGGAAAGGTTGGCATGTAGCACCATTTCATTAGAATGTCTTCCTCCCAGGCAAAGCTCTGAAGGTCACAGTCATTGCTATGCTTGCAGTTCCCTATCTGAACATGGGACATGGTTCATTCTTGATGCTTCTTTGTACAACGAGTGAATGAATGAATGAGTGAATGAATGAACAAAAGCCTCATTTTTATTTTGACACTATTTGATTTTGAAACAAAACTTCTGATGTGCAAACCTCCCTCTCTCAGAGCACTACAGAGAATATGGATGTGGTCATATGTGGTCCCCACCCAGCTCAGGGATAAATACTTCCATCAGCCATGTAACAAAGACATTATTACCTTATCAACACTTTTCCTATCCCTTCTTGAAGGGCCTGAGAATGGTTGTTTATGGAACTGGAGAGATAGAGCTTAATAGAGCTGCTCTCCCAGAGGACCTCAGGTCCCAGCACCAAGGTTGGGTGGCTGACAACGTTCCGGGAATCTGGTTCCCTCTTCAGACATCTCAGAACATCCACACCCATGTGGCATGCCCACACAGACACACATAGACGCAAATACATTAAAAAAAAATCTTGAATAATTTTCTTTAATAAAATGTTTGTTGAGAAAATGTTCTATGACCAAATAAACTACAATAATAACATGTTGGGTCTCAATGCAAAAGAGAGGAGCTAATGACAAAAACAGGAAAAAAATTTACAGTGTTCTTAAACACAGCTCATTGAGGGAGAGTCATGGTGAGTGAATTGAAAATACCTTTCTTATGTCTGTCTCAACCCGTTAAATGAACATTGACAGTTAAGAATAGAGATACTATTTTAAGACCAAACAACCCAAACAATCAATTCAAACAATTTGAAACAATCTTTCAAATCTTATAGACACCAGAGTCCAAAAATAAGTAGGGCACTGTTAAATTGTATTTGAATTTAGTTTCTAGATTTACAGCTACGTTTCTATCTGTGTGTGTGTGCGTGTACTTGTGTGTGCACACCAAGTGTAGGGGTCAGAGAACATCTTTGAGTCTTGTTTACAACAGGATCTCTTGTCTGCTGCTTGTACACAAGGCTAGCTGGCCTGGGGACTCTGGGATCCCCCTGTTTTCACCACATTTCCCAAGATCACAGACACATAGCTGCAGGCATCCAGCTTGACAAAGCTCCTGTGGATCTGAAGCCAGCGTCCCTTGCTGGTCAGGGAAGGGCTTTACCCACTGAGCCATCTCCGCAGCTCCACATCAAACTTCTAAGTAGACAGTGACTTGGCTTTCACATTGTAAATTTGAAACATTTCATCATGGCACTGGAATATCATTCTGGTGAGTGTAGAAGTGTGCGTACTTACTTGTGTGTGGAGGCCAGAGGTCAATTTCTGTGTCATTCCTCAAGAATTCTCTACCTTGTTTTTTTGGAGATAGGTTTTCTCAGTGTCCTGGAACTTGTCAAGTAGATCAGTTGGATAGGGATCTGCCTGTCACCTTGTTCCTGACACTTGGATTATAAGTGTGAGCCACCACGATCAGCTTTATTTATTTACTTCCTCTGTGAGATTTAAGGATCCAGTGCAGGTCTGCAAGGTTGCATGGCAAGCACTGTACTGACTGAGCCATTCTCCTGGCCCTGGAGCTCTCCTGTGTGCAAATGAAACTGGCATCTTTCATGTTTCATTCACTGAAAATAAATATTAATGTTTAATTCAGATTAATAAATTATTTTCTTAATGTTAATCAAATAACAATTTAGCTATTTAAAAGACGTTGAGTGATTAGAAAAATTCAAATCAAACCCATAGTGAGATATAGCATCACATCCACTAGTGTGGTTAGAATCAAAAGTACAGCAAGGCTGAGAAGTTGAATCCTTCAGATATCCTTGGTAGTGGAACTGTTAAGATGCCGCAGTTGCTATGGAGAGAGCCCAGCACTTGTTTAGCTGGTTACACGAGTAGTTTTCATGTGGTCCTTACTTCTACTCATAAACAGATGTGGCGTTTGACTAAGAATGGCCCCACAGGCTCATAAATTTTAATGCTTAGTTACCAGGGAGTGGAACCGTTTGAAAGGATTAGAAGGATCAGGAAGTGCGGTCTTATTGGAGGAAGCATGTCACTGGACATGTGCTTTGTGGTTTTGCAAGCCCACACCAGCCCCAGTATCTTTCTCTCTCTGCCTGCTGATCAGGATGTTAAGGTCTCAGGTACTGTCTGTGTGCTGCCATGCTCCCCACCTTGATGAAAATGAACTAAACCTCTCAAACTATAAACCAGCCCCCCCATGCCCCAATTCAATGCTTCTTTTATAAGACTTGCCTTGGACATATTGTCTCTTCACATAACTAGAACAGTAAATAAGACAGAATATATAAGAGAAATACAAACTGGTGTGCTGTACACAAACATTAGCAGCAGTGCTATTCACAAGGACCAAAAGCTTGGGAGGATACAAGTGCGTGTCACCTGACAAGCAGGTAAACCGTTTATGTTATGCACAGAGCATGAAGTATTATTTGACCATAAAAGAAAATAAATACTAGTGCAGAACCAGACCCAGTGACCCTGACTTCCTCTTTCACCAACCAAGTTGCTTAATAAGATGTCAGAGGCCAAAACTAAATCACATTCCAATAAAATTAGTCTGTGTTTTTTTGCCCACCTGACCCTATGGGCACATAGGTAATTTTAGCATTTATTGAAGATGAAAGAGAACTTTTATGCTTATAAGAGAGATACATTTGTTAACTTGGGTTTTCAAGTGCCATCACCGAGAATACCATTTTGCATAAATACATAGCATAAAATGGCAGAAGTATGTTTAGAATCATTTCAGAAACTGTTGAAAATTCTGTTCCAGTTCCAAACCAAAATTCATTTAATGATTTTTTAAAAATTAGACTCAAGTTGGCAACTCCATTCTAAAAAGCAAACATTCTAACACCATGTACTAATTTGATACTTAGCTGCCACGGAGAGACAGGAAACTGTGACAAGTATTTGTTTTTCATAGTTAAACTGTTCTGTACCTGCAAGAGCAGAAAGCTTTGCATGTGTAGTAAAAACTCTGTGTTTTCTCACATACTGTAGTTCCACATCTGAGCTGTTTCAGACAGTGGTCACTGAAGTGTATGGCCTCACAGTGCACACTGTGCAAAATTCTCACGAAGACTTCAGAACCGGGACCGCGGTGAGGTCACGTGATGCGGCACCTGCCTGTGCTACCAGACTTACCCCTGCCTACTTTTGCTTTTGGGTAAAGTTCCGGTGTGGATTTTTTTCTTTCCATCCTTTGTGAGCCTCAACATACAATTCCATGACTCCAGATGGGAGAGCAACCCATAGTTTAAGAAGCCGCGACCTAGCGTGTGTGTGTTGACCCTGAAGTTGGGCTTCTGTGTAGGAATTTAGGGATTTGAGCTGCTTCAGCCTGATGCTCTCCCTATTAATTATCTGAACATTATGTAAGATGAGAAATGTGTGTTTATTTTATGGCGGCAGACTCATATTTATTAAGATGGAGTGTTATTGATATTACTTTGTATATTATGCATCCCGTATAACGAGAACTTCTTACTGACTTTGGTATTTTCATCATATCAATGTTCTTTTTTATGATAATGTGAAAGTCTTATCATCCTGGTGCCAATAAGCCCATTCTTCAGAATTCCATATGTCCCTTCTCTCAACTCCTTGCTTGTTTGTTTTCCTCACTATCCTCCCCCTCCTTTTACATCAGTTACTCTCAATTCCTCTGCCTCTTTCCTTTTTTCTTTCCCTATAACCCTGGGCTATCTGTAATGAGCTGCCCCTTCTGCTTCTGCTCCACGTTCTCCCTCACACTCTTAGTCTCATCATTGGATGACGAAAGTGTCTGTAGAAAATGTCTCTCACTTGGAGAACCATGTTTCTAGGTCCACAGGACAGCCAACTCTTTTTTAGACAGGATTTCTCTGTGTAGCTTTGGCTGTTGTAAACTCTCTATATAGACTAGGCTGCCTTGAACTCACAAAGATCCTGCCTCTGCCTTCCTGAGGCTGAGATTACAGGCATGTGCCACCAGACCCGGCTGCTGCCAACTCTTGAGTACGGAACAAATAGGAGTAGGCAAAGGAAGGAAGCAAGGTTCAGAAACAAACAGGCTGCATGGCCGGCAAGGGAGGACGAGCCAGGGACCCTTCCTTCTGAAGATGCATCTCTGGGAAAAACCCTAAGGGTAACAACTCCTATCACACAGACATGCAGCTGGCCAGCTTGGCTCAGGGAGGACTGCTCTCCTCTATTCACTTAGTGGTTTCCATTCTTGCTTGGTGGATATTCCTGGGATCAGAAAATAAACTCCAAACCAAGGGCTCAGAAGCCCTGACCTCTCCCGCTCCAAATGCCACCATTGTGTTAGAAAAAGAGAAATAATGTTTTAAATTATAATTAGTGTGCATTTGTAGTACAAGATAAAGGGTTTCATTATGACACCTTTGTTCATTCGACTCTTGTACTCAGCTGAGCAAGCCATGTGGCAGGAGCTACCCCCAACTGGGGCGCTTTGTACTGGGGGAGCTCTCTGTGGCTCCAGTTACCACTGATGGGCAGCCATGTGACCCTTGGAAACTCACATGGGCTTGTAGTTTTCTGATGACTTCTCATGCTACCCAAAATGATGTATTGGCGTTGACAGTGGGGCTTGGAAACTGAGGCGAGGGTCTCTAACTGGCCCTGCGCTTTAAAAACAGCTCTCTGGTACTGCCCCACTTATGTGTGAAGCCCCACTCATCTGTGCATGGCTGTCCTGTCGGCACCATTGAGGCAATTAGTCCCTGAGGCTGTTTTCCCCCATGCTAGTGGACTCTGAGTCATTCCGGGATCAGCAGAGAACAACAATAGCTGTGGATTGCTCTTCTCTTCTCTTGCTAACATCACCCCATCCTGGCTCAGCACCTTGGAACCTGTGGCATGGACCCAGCAACACAGCTGAATCACCCCAGCCTCAGTCTTCCAGCAGCCTCCATCCTTCTGGCACTAAACAGAGCACCTTAAATCACCTCATTTTTTTCCTACATTCATTTTAAATCTTGCTATTGTTTATTAATTTATTAATTGCTTCCTGACTTTGGCTTCATTGTTATTAACTACTGTGCACTTTAATGGTATCTGGTTCCCTCATTGCTGGTATTTATTGCTTTGCTATCAATTCCCTATTCCCAGCTGCTGTTTGGAGCAGCGCTATATATTACTGTGTTTCTTCATTGCCTTTTCTCGCTGTCACAGCTGACTGCCTGTTTACCTCCGCCTCTGTAGACTTCCCACTCTGTTCTCCCTATCACTGTTGCTCCAAGTGCGCTGCATCACTTCCCTTCTGCCGGGATGCACTTTGTTCTTCCATGCCCTCTACTTCCCTTCCTTCTGCCGTGGTGCCTTGGGAAGCATTGTTTTTATGTTTATATTTCATAAACATAAACGGCAGGGTTCCCTTCCCTTTCCCTCCCTCCTCTTGGAATTCAAGGTCTTCACTATGACTCATTCCCCAGACTGACTGTTCTGGCTCCCACTTTTTTTTTTTTTAATGTATTGATCTTTTACAAGTTGGTGACTCATCCAACCACGGCTTTGCTTCTCCAGGTACCTTCTCCAGGTACAGTATCCTTCCTTTACCCACTGCTCTGTGCGGTCCTTTCCCCTAGAGCTGATGCTCCTGAGAACTGAGGGTTTGCTCTGTATCCAGAGGAAGAGGCTCTGTGCATGTGGTGTCTTTCAATGTCAGTAACAATACTGGCAGTCCACAGGGTGGTGTCACTGTCTTGCAGATGGTGCTCTGAACCTGGGAGAGATGGTATTCTGTCCCCTTCGTGGTTAGTGAAGGTGGCCTGGGAGGCTTGGCCAGTTCAGCTCCAGGAGACAGTATTTGACCCCTGTGCTCTGCCAAGCCTGGGAACAACTGCTGTCCAGACTGCATGAAGGCAGACTCACCATGCCCTTGGCCTTTCTCTTCCTAATGAAAGAGTTTAACACTCCTTGTTTTGTTTTTTGTTTTTTTTTCCTCTTCCAGCAGTTTAGCTGGCATTTTCTCTCCTAACAGTGCTTTGTTAAGAGCATTCCATCTGTTCTTACCCCTCCGTAGGGAGGATGGCTGTCTGGCAGCAGACGATAGGTGCAGATGCAGGCAGGCAGGTGGGCAGGCAGGCGGCAGGTGGCCCAGGGAATCTGTCACCAAACAGCAGGAAGTCACAGGACTGGTGATCAGGCAAATCTCTGAATGGACTCAGGGACACAAGGACCCAGTCCTGAGGGACTTGGAGCAGGAGGCCAGGAATTGAGCAGAAAATAAGGCTACGGACAAGCATTAAGGTAGCTGTTAGAAGCAGGGTACACTGTGGGATTGTACAAAATAGTGAGACAAAGCCCAGGTCTGTGCTGAGGACATACCTTCTTTAGTAGGTTGCTTATGACACAGTGTGTGAAGCCCTGGGTTTTCCTCACCCTTCCTGCATTAAGCCAGGAATGCTGGCACACACCTTCAGGGCCAGTCCTTGGAAGGTATAAATGGAAGCTCAAGGCCATTTTGACTACATAGCAAGCTTGGGGCCAGCCTGGGCTACCGGAGGCCCTGTCTCAAAACAAAACAAGAACAAATATAAAACCAACCTGCCAAATAAATAACCACTCGGAGTCCAAGGTCAGGGTGATAGAAGGTGACACTGCCATGTGGGATTCATTCTAGAGTCAGAAACAAGAGAGACTGTGTTAGAGTTTGTGATCTACATGTGAACTGACAGTGTGTTGTATTGTGATCCAAGACAGGTGTGTCTGCATAGAAGGGATGCTGTGCAAGCAGGTATTGTGAGATCTTCCCAATGAAGTCCTCATAGTACCCACTTTTTATTTCTATTTTGTGCTATTTTTCTAGACTTGGACCAATTCATCTTCTTATCTAGGGACAGAAAAATTTCTTTAAAGGGCCTAGGATGTGTCTAAGAAAGATACTGCCTTCAGAAGTCAAACAACCGGTAGCTTGGATGCATATTTGTAAAGAGCATTTTGCTTCTTGAGGTGGAAGAAATAATTTTTTCAGTAAGGGTAAAAATGACATTGAATGAGTCACCCTTCTTGTGATTCCCCCTGTGGCTAAGTGCTGGCTGGAGTTACAGGTTCAGTCTGTGTCCCTGAGAAGGCTTCTTCTCTGGTGATTCCATCCAGTTATTGGTTACGTGAAAGCAGCAAACATCCACAGAAAGTGAACGCCGGGGGGCTCCCACCTGCACCCCCAGAAGCATCGAGTACAGCCACCCTCTTGGTTGCTTAGGGCACCAAGGTGCTTCCCTCAACCCAGGCAGCCTGTAGCCATAGCCTAAACCGCCACATGGACAGCAAAGATTCAAGGTGGGTCTGATTCTGCGCATAACTCAAGCAGTTCACCATGGTGTCAGACTCCCTCATACCTTCCTCCGAAAAGCTCTCCTCCACTGGTGGGCCCTGAGCATCTAAGTTCCTGAAGGTAGTGCGGGTCCCCTGGGCAGACCCGGAAGAGTTACAAGAGGCGGTGATGGCCCTCTTTGGACATGTGATCTGTTGGCGTTAGCACTATCCCAACCTCATGTTACTACCACGGCTTGACCTGAGCCATCCATACATCCCTTAGGCAAACTGGGCTGAAATCCAGTCAATTTCTATTCTATGAGTTGAAGTTTTGAACAGCCTTGATGGAGGTAAAATGCCTTAGTTACTAGAAGCCTAATAATAAGATGATAAAGGATAATAGTTACCTTGAGTAGTCAGTGTGTATTGGTTTGAGGCTATTTATCTCTTATAATTTATTTATCTTATGAAATATTTATCTCTTATAATTCCTTTAACTCCTCAGATAACCCCACTAGGTGAGTGTTGTGGGGACTGCTGGTCCCCACGCAATTGGGTACAGTCTGATTTCATAGTCACACACTGGAGTGAGACATCTGGACACAGACCACACTGTCATCCCTTGCAGCTGGGTAACATCTATTGCTAAGGTAGGGCCCATCTGCATCTTAGTCCCTTCTGCCTGCGGCAATGAAACTTCAGTGGAGCAGATAGGGACAATACCTTGGGAAATCCAGTGAACTGGGCTGGAGAGAAACTCACTTTCTGAAAGAGTTGGGGGGAAGAACCTTCCCAACATGCGCTCCATGAAGTGAGATGCTTTTGTTTAGTTTGTCGTTGTCTTGTTTGTTTGGAGGGGGATATCTCCTCTTTACGACAGTGTGTTCTCATTTTTTTCTAATATCTATTAATAATATTATTGCTCTGGGGTTATAAACAGAAGTACTGAGCCAAATGATTTTGTATGCAGTGACCTCATCCAAGATCCCAACTGACATGTTTCCTTTGGAGGGACCATTTGAGAATTAGTTTATCAAAAGATCTGACTGCTTTAAATTTTGAAACCCAGAAAAATTGGAAGGGACACCAGAGGGCCACATGGAGCGGACATGGCAGGGTAATTCTGAGAAGCCGGGTGAGGGGTTCTGAGGTGTGCCTCTGGTCTGGGCTCCCACAGTAATCATCAGAGGTCACTCAAAGTTAAAGGAGCTGCATTCTACTGTTTATACCAGTGTACCCCGAAAGAAATGCCACACACCTCTTCTTTGCAATGAGCACAGGAAGATCTTAGTAAGCTACAGATTCAAATCCAGGAAGTTTGGGCTGTCTGTGGGCAAAACCCATACCCTGCAGGCCAGAAGAGCACACTTGGAATAACAGGAATCTTCCAGACTTCCTGTTCCTAACAACATCTTCTAGCTTAAGATCCAACCCCCTCAAGAGCTTCAGATACTGAAAGGAACAAACCTCATGTTAGTTGATAAACTACAATTCCCAGGGTGCTTTGCAGAGAAGTGCCTGTCTATAAGAACACCTGGGTTGTGCCTTCTGTCTGCTTTGAATGACTGGCCACACAAATTTTGTGTTACCATTTTGCAGTTGATAGGATTGTATAGTCATGAGATGCAGGAGTATGCTATAGATCAAAATATTTTTCACTTGTTTGACTGGAACCTAGGGGGAAGGGGCGAAATGGCCAATTGATTATAATGCAGAATATAAAAAGATCAAAGTCCTACAGCACACAGCCACAGCTCTGTCCATGGAACAGGAGCCGGCGCTCACGGGAAAATGTTCGTGTAATATATGAGGCATTAAAAATTCTGTTACATTATCCTTGCCACCAAGATTGTAATGAAAATGGGAAATGGCACCAACTTAACCCATTCTCATTACAATCGTTAGATTGTAATCTTGTGTTCTCCCCTCAAGAGAATGCTAAATGAGATTTTAAACAAAAGAGAGGACAGAGAAGTATGGAGAACAAAGGAGCAAATAGAAATTGGAAAGTTAAAAAAAATGATGCATGATAGACTTTCCTGTGTTCGTGGGAGGCTGTCTCTCTACTTTGGAAATAGGAACAGAGACTAGCATGGTGTAAAGACCAAGTCAAGCACGGGCTGGAAACCTATAACATAACCCAAACATGGCGACTATTCTAAACAAAAAAAAAGGTCACGCACAGATTTGCTCTTACCCTTTATAGCTTGATCCACTTTAGAGAAAAGTAAATGAAATTGACAGCCTGTCCCTTCAAAATACCAAGAACACATTAGAAGACAAAAATAACCCAAAAGCACTGAGAGGATGAATCTTGATGGGAAAGCTGTTTATCTACACATAGTTTCAGTTTTGAACCTTTTCCGTTTTTGCTCCACAACACGTAGGCTTAAATCCTGTGAATCCCCTTGCTTCATTTGTTTTCATGTTGAATTCAGGGAATAAAAGCTCTCTGATAGTGACACACAATTATGTGTAAATTAGCATTCACACGAGTTGAAAGTATTCTGAAAAATACATCCTCTGAGGCTGATGGGAAACCTTGGTATCCTAGCAAACCTTGAGAATTTTTCGGAGCCATATATACTAATCAAGCCTATAACTGTTTATTGAGCACTTTATAGATCCAAGTATTAGAATGGTTCCTGTGAGCACTGCAATTCAAGCTCAGTCGCCATTTAATGCAAACTTAACAAATTATCATCGTATGGGATGGACATGGTAGCAAACGCCGGGGAAGTATGCCTGTCGTAGTTACTTTTCTATTGCCATGGTAAAGCACCATGACAAGGGCAACTTATAAAGGAAAGCATTTCGTTGGGTGCTTGTTTCCAGTTTGGGGGGATGAGTCAAGGATCATTCTAGCAAGGAGAATAACTGCTTGGCCGTTTAGATGAATGCATGACCAAGGTATGGGTCAAACTGTGCACCATGGAGAAGAGAATGGGAACAGAAAAACATTGAGGGAGCAGAGCTTGGCAGATGGAATGCCTGTGCTACAGTCCTGGTGAGAATTTTGGTTTGTAATCAAGGGGGCTGGAAAGCCATTGAGTAGAGGGATGGCTTGAGCGGATTCAAGTATTTAAAAGAGCATGTTGGCTGCTGTGTGGGAGCAAAGGGGAGAGTCAGCCACACAACAGGGGCAGTGGTGTGCTGGCAAATGTTTAACAACTGGCTCTGCAAAGGCAAAAATAAGCAAACAAACAGAATTAGAATTTGCTAAAAGAGATGGCAAAGAAAATAACAGGGGAGTGAGAGAAATGCAAAGAGGGAATCTAATTAGAATGGGTAGGAGGCAAGGTCCTCTTAGCAGAAGTGACATTTAAGGAGAGACCTGGGCAAGCCAGGTATACATCAAAGGTCACCAAGGCTGTTTTCCTGGATTCGAGTAGGACCATCTGTCAGCGAGTCCAGATGCTGGGAAATGTACTTAAGAAAAATAAACGAGCACTCACTAGGGAAAACACATTCTTCTGCTTCCTTTGGTAACATATTCCAGTGTTTACTAACCCGTGTTCTCAGAGGATTTATCTTTGTTCTAACTTGTGTCCACCCCACTGCCCTGGAAACCATTTCTTTTCTGCTGAGTGAAGAATGAAGAGCAGTCCTCAGGGCCCCAAATTTGGGCTCATTACATTTCGACATGACAGCATGTGGGGCTGAACCCTGGTGTTGCAGACCTGCCTGCCTGCCAGACTAGTCCTGATGGCTGACACATTATTCTGGGCAAAGTTAAGGGAGACTTATTGACAAATCTGAATGATGTCGTGAGTCACCTGGGCTGCTGCGACACCAGCCTGTTCAGCATTTCTTTCAGCCTCTGGACGCCAGCACTAAATAAGATGCAGGGTGAGCTGCAAAGGGACTTGCCCTGAGGGTTTTTCAATTCCCATTGTCAAAGCTCAAGGGTTCCTGAAGCAAGTGGAAGGAAATGGGAAGAAAAAGCAGCTGAACAGTTCATTGAATCTGTTCGGAGTTTATATGTCGTGTTGTTTTGACAGCTTTTATGAGTGTGTTGCATGGAGACAGTAATAGAGAAGCAAGGTGGTGACTGAACAGGCACATGAATACAGAAAAATTACAAACACAACATATATGCAATTATACAATTATGCCGGGGCCGTGTTGCTTTCAGTACCACCTCTGCTGTGCTTACTGTTTCTTAGGTCAAGAAATTCAGTTTGGGAGGAAAGAGACTTTGAAGGGATAATGGATAAATGCGGGAGGAATATGTAACTGTCGAGAGCCTGTGGTGGCAGTGCCTGAGAACGGAGAACAGGGTTACCCGTAGGTAGGTCTAGGCTGGACATGCAAACATGGACCACTGCTGCTCTGCCGATGGGGATTGCTCCAAGTGCATTTCACAGCACAAGTTGGATAAAATGCTCATGAACAGTCACATCGTCTTACATTTTGGTTCAGCATCATAGATACATACGCATATATGTGTATATATAGTTACATATATAATGATAATTTCCTATCATTACAATAGAAGCTAGGTAAATTCTCTGGAACAGCTTTATACATTCCTTAGAAACTACACAGTGTAGTTTCCGTGGAAAAGGAAGACAATTGACTAATGGTCTTCTAAGCTATTCCATAGTCTTTTGGCAAATATGTTTACAGTGATGGTCATATTTTATTATATAAATGTATGTACAACCACAAGCATATTCTTACTGAAGAGATACACAAGAAAGAATACAGTAATTACGCATCAAGATTAGTTTTTGTCAACTTGACACAAACCTAGGCATAACCTGGGCAGAGAGAACCTCAGTTGCCTCCATCATACTGGGCCAGTGGACATGTCTGTTTGCCATTTTCTGAATTGCTGATTGATGTAGGAGAGCCCAGCCCTTGTGGAAAGTGCCATCTTGAGGCAGGTCAGCATGGGCTGTATAAGTACCACTGACTGAAGAGTTTGCATGGGCTGGACCAAGACCCCATCACATAACAATGGGAATAGGGGTGGTCTCTGATCCTGTGGCCTGCCTTTGGATCCCTTTCCCTTAGCTGGGCTGCCTTGTCAGGCCTCAGTGGGAGACGATACACTTAGTCCTGCTGTGACTTGAGGTGCCAGGGTGGTTGATACACCTTGGGGCCATCTCCTTCTCTGCGAAGGCGAGGGAGGAGTCGGGTGGAGGTGGCACTGGGAGAAGAGGAGGGAGGGGACTGGGATCAGGCTGTAAAGTGACTAAATAAAAAGAAAAAAGAAAGGAAAAGAAAAGAGAAGAGAGGGAAAAGAAAAGGGAAGCAAGGCAATAAACAGTTCCTTCCTGGCCTCTGCTTCAGTTCCTCTTTGAGTTCCTGCCCTGACTTACCCCTTGATGGGCTGTAACTCATAAGTAAATTCACTTTTTCCTCCTTGGGTTGCTTCTAGTCATTGTTTTATCACAGTAATGAAAGAAAACCAAACCATGACAGTGTACCTTGAGGAAACAAGGTTGGCATGGGGCATAATAGTTCCGTAGTACCAAGATGACTGAAGAAGGCTAAAGAAGGTCTCTAGAGATTTGTAGGTATAATTTTACAATTAAGCATGAAAATAAGACAAATGCCCCGATGGAAGGAAGGACCAAGTCATCCAGATGAGTTAGTTAACGTTGACAACAAACTAGACTCTTAGGGTATAGTCAGTTACTCCTGTCTCACTGGTACGTAGCTGCCTGAAATCAAGCATTCGTTTTCCTTTTATGTGCAAAAGCAGCACGAGGAAGTAGGGATATCCACCTGCATACACATCTATCTCGCTCCATATCCCGGAGTGTTCTGATGTGAGCACGGCTGGGCTCCCTCTGCTGACTTCTTATTTTTTAGCTGTCAGATCAATTGTCACTTTCTTAGGGAAGTCTGCCTTTAACTAGATGTTCCTTACCACAGTTCCCATCACACTGTTCTGGAAAACCCAGGTTTTAATTGTAAGTGTGTGTGTGTGCATGTAAATGTCCATGTGTTTGTGTGTGTGGTGTGGGGGATCTATTTTCTTTGTAGGTCCTGAGCACTTTCAGTGATGGATGGCCTTGTCTTCATTGCTCCTGCAGCAAGTTCCAGTCTTCTTACTCATCACAGGCATCGAGTGAGTATTTGAAGGCTTAGGAGATGATGATTCCTTTAAGTTGGCAGTGCTTGTTGAAATAAAGAAAAGTACTTAGCAATATATAAAAGGCCAAAAAGTGTAGTATCAACTCAAGTCCTAAGTTCTTCACCTGAAAGCAAGGATTCTCATAGTTTTCCAGGACAGGAAAACAGAAAACACAATGTGAAACTATTTGTTAATGTGTCCTTATTTATCAGGGTAAAGGTCGAACACATATTCTAAGATGGTGAACCTCTGTCTGTCTGTCTGTCTGTCTGTCTCTGTTTGTCTCTGTAAGGCTGTGGTTATAAATGAAGAATGAAGTCTGGCAGATCCAGGAATCTACAGTACCATACCTTATACTTTGTAATTTCCATTCAGCATATTGTCCAAGATAAGTGGTCATTTGTTCTTTCGTTTGGGGAGTTTAGAATGGTTGTGATGGTTCTTCAGTGTATCCTTATGCTATTCAGAATCTTCGGTTCACTTTTCATTCTTTGGGACTAGACAGTAGTAGTTGAGTATGACATACCCATCACCATCCCCGGTAGTTTCTGCCTGTCGACTAGTACAAGCCTCTGTGCCCTCAGATGTTCTTGGTTTAGCTGTGTGAACATAGCAGGCTGTTGTCAGGGCTGGTGCTCCACTGTGGCGGTGACAGGGAGGAAGGAGGTCAACAGGACATCAGGTGAGGACTGGGGGAAGAGGAAGTGTTCTACAGTGCTCCACTGAGAAGATCTGGGTATGCAGTGCCCTTCTTAAAGGGCTCGGGTATTGCTGGCTTGGTTTGTGTTGCAAAAAGGATTTAGAACTAAGGTTTTGGGGAGTGATTGGATTATGAGGGCTCTGACTTAATGGATGAGTTAAGTGATTTACTATGAATTTTGACTTATGGAGTTGTAATTCGATGGGCTTCTGTGAAGAATGGAGACATTAAGGCCTGGAGTTGGAAGGGCTTGGTTCCCGGAGTGTACCTCTGCTTCCCTGCCCACCACCCTTCTTCCGGACAGCATGAGAGGAGTCATTTCACTCTGCCATACCCGCCTACCACTGGACCGTGCCCAGACTTAAGCCAGCTCACCACAGGCTGAAATCCCTGAAACCACGAGCCCAAACTCATGTTTTTAAAGTGTTTACCTCAAGCATTTGTCACACATACATTCGCCACTCACAGGCATGTGATCTAAGAATTCTGTAACTCGCCATATATAGACAGGAAATGGAATCAGGATCTCAAAGAGATGTGTGTATTCAGCGTTTGCTGCCATATCATTCACAGCTGCTGAGAGCAGCACGGACCTCTACTGCTGGATAAATGGGTAAAGGTACACGTTCGGCCTTAAAGGAGGAAACCTATCATTTGAGACAGTATGGCTATCCCTAAAAGATATCATACCAAGTTAAAAGAAGCCAGGCTTGAACTCACACTCATCAGCGGGATCTACAATGTTGACGTCATGGAACAGTGGCTTCAGGGACTGAGGGAAGTGGAATAGTCAAAGGGCTCCAGACTCACACAGGTAAGGTGAGAAGTGCTGGAGAGCCAGCCTGTAGTATGGTGACTGTACAGTATACTTGAAATTTGCCAAGAGGTAACTATGAAGGGTCCATCTACATATGGGAAAGAAGGGCGGGGGCAACTGTGTGAAGTGTTGGATATATTAGTCAGCAGAATTGTAGTGTGATCATTTTGTAAGCTTCACAAACACCAAAACACTAAGTCACACACCTTTAAAGGCTACCATTTTATTTGTCAGTGATGTCATTAAACAGCCAAGAAAAAAAACAAACAAACAAATAAAAAAAAATGGACGGACCATGGACATGTACTTGTGTTTCAGTTATTCTTGGGCCTTATAAAACAAATTTCTCTGTGATCGGGATTAAAACATACAACCAACAATAAAATATGATGGCTTGCAATCAGTGCATGAGTGATGTCTCTCATGCATGTATGTGTATGGCATAAAGTTAGAGATGAGGATTTTGTCGTGACCAATTACTAACGTCTTTGGACTACTCCGTGAATGAACTTCTTGGTCCTTGTTAGATGGCAGGTGCCGCTCAATAAATTATCATCCAAACAACAGGTGACCTTGACTATAACTGTGAATTGTTGACAGTGGAGAGGCACCAGGGCATGGAAAGGTTCTCTCCAGCCTCGCTGAAGATCAAGAGGTTTATTCACAGGGAAGTAAACCTGGAGGATTAGCCTCAGTGAAAGAAAGTTATGTGCAGGACTGAAATTGAATGGTAGAGTTGGAGGTTTTGTAGAAGATACAATAAATCATTCAGCAAATTTGACCAACGTAGGCTGGAGAATTCTGACCAAATGAACCCTCATTTTCCCAATGTCTCTGTGCCTATACTTACCAGCTATTTGCTCTGAATTATTTAGAAATTGTCTCAACATCCATCTCCCATGTTGGCAGAGATATATCCATAAAGAGTTATTATATAAGCAATATTATTATCGTAATTATTGTTATCATTAGCTGCTTCATCTCTTAGCATTTTCCTTGTGGTTCATTGAAGGTCTTCTGAGGGCTATTAAAGAGCTTGAAAGAATAAGAATTGTACTAGTAGATATTTATTTCCATTGTATTATTTACAACTTTATCCTAGGGAATCCTGCTAACTCCCAGTTGTCAAATCCACAAAAACCTTAAATTCTCACCCGACTCATCTGTAAGCGTTAACAGCAGCAGGATGGAGTGAAGGCTAGTATTACTCAAACTTCATTACTCATACGAAATATTCTTGAGCACTCTCGTGCTGTGGGGTATGTGCGTAAATAATTAAAGCAGAGCTAGGCTCATCAGAGGAACTGAGGCAAAGACATCCTCTTCTGTTTGCAGGCACTGTATCAGCAACTTCCTCATTAATTCGGCAATTCGCTAAGGGTTGCTGTAGTTAATGGGAATTAGCAAACACTAGTGTGTCCTTGCTCATCTGTGGAGAGACTGTGCAATATTCGAAGTGAGAGGCCTGTTGAATGTCACTTACTGGAAGTACCCTCTTCTCGTGGTCCCTTTCAAGCAGTGCCTTGGGACTCATGGCTTCAGAAGTGTTGGTAAGACTTTCTCCAGGAGCTGCACCATTTCAGGGTTCATTAGACTGTGAGTCCAGTTTTCACTGGATTCTCTGTTTTTCTTTCTTTTCATCAAGAGACAAGAGCTTTGGAAAGTGACTTTGAGTCTGTGCACTATGGAACATGATACCGTTTATCTCTTTGTATAATTGCTGTCTGCTAAAAAAGCAAACTATAACTAGTCAGTAGTTAACACACTAGGTAATGAAGCAAGCACTTGTGTAACAGAAGAAAATATGTCAATGTTTATGAAAATGTTATGTTTTCAATTAGGCCAATTGAAATGATCTGTTTTAATAAAGTTTTGGGTTTATTATATCAGTAATTATTAATTATTTTCCGTGTTCCAGGAATAGTGTGAAAGATAGCTCAAAGTTCCTTTCACCAAAAAATTCATGTCTAGATGGTCAGGCATTGGCTTGACCAGTATGAGTTTTCTTTTATTTGACTTGTCCTAACTTCTTATAGCAAGTTAATTTCATATGCTTCAACTTACTCCAAAGAAAATGTTTAGAAGGGCATATGGGAAGAAATCAAAGAGTTCTGGAGGGAATAACACATTAGCCAAGAGGCAGAGGCGAGAAAAACAGGAAACAGGCATCAGTCAACAGCATATGGCACAGTTCAGAGGCCAGTGAGAACCCCATTACACTAGGAATCTCCAGAGGACGTGCTGGGGTTGCTACTTGCGTCATGGCAAAATGCCTGACAACAGCAACTTAAAAATGGAAGGCTTCATTTGGGCTCACAGTTTGAGAGTATGGTCCATCATGGCAGGCAGGAGTGGGAGCAAGAACATGAGGTGGCTGGTCACACTGCAGCCATGATCTAGAGGAAATGAGGTGAGTGACTGCTGCCCAGATCTCTTTCTTACTTTATTGAGCCTGGGACCCCATGTTACTGGATGGCACCACCCACATTCAGGGTGGGTCTTTTCTTCTCTGTTAATCCATTCTAGAAACTCCCTCTTAGATACATGCACAGGGCTGTTTCCATGGTGATTCTAAACTCTATCAAATTGATGATCAAGATTAACTAAGCATCAAAGAGACAAGAGGAGGCCACACCTGGAAGGTGGGTCAGGTGTGGAGGAATAATGACAGGTTACATCTAAGAGCCAATAAACTGTTTTAAATAGAACACCAAACCAATGTGGTTTTCTTGGTAGGAATCACTCTGACTACAAAATCAAAGAGATGAGAGGACAGCATATCTAACAGCAGAGTCGTTGGTTGTTGTGGAAACATTGTAGTTGCTATCAGGTTTGTCATATTGTGTGACAGCGGGCATGGAGAGACAAGGGTGCTTGACAGAGAGAGTTGACAGAGCATGGCGACCCAATACCTGAGAGGAGCAGAAGGAATGAGGAGTCAGGGAGAGTGCGTGGCTTTGATTTCATGCTGGCGTCATTTATTTCACTAGAAAACCCCGAGGGAGATTAGATCGGGCCGTTATTGATGGTGAATATAGATTTGAACATATTGATTATATCAGCACTTGGGTTTTCCATATTGCGGAAGGAACGTCCAGCGGCCATCGAGCAAACAGCTTGGGAAAGAAGAGGTGCTAACAGGGAAGAAGGGGTAAAAATCAGCCGTAGGTAGAGCACAACTGCAGTTAGGAGAGCCGCAGGCCTTCCCAGGGTGTAAGGTGTGAGAAGAGAAGGGACAGATGGAGAAAGAATAAGAAACTGGGATTGGTAGGGAAAGGAATTTTGTACTGAAAACCAGTGCAAATACTGTAATTTGAAAGATGCGTATTTTTACTCATTTATAAAGCTGGGGAAGCAAAGAAAAGAAAGATAGATGAGTACTTGTAAACTTACGTCTAGTCAAATATTAATGAAGCATTTGGTGACTTCAGCCATTTATTCAAATTTAAATTTTTATTTCCCAATTGATGTTGACCAACCATTGATTAACCTCTGCGTTTTTCACTGGTTGGGTGACAATGAGTCATGTGGCCAGGTTTAAACCAGTCACTGTTGCTTTCAGTTTATCAATAGGATGATCAAACTCACGTCTATTGGTTCTAGCATGATCACACCATGTCTGTTATCCTGTTGCATCTATTAATACTGGATCCTTTTACTCTCAGATGTGTTCCTATTAGAGAGAAAATGGAAGTTTTCTATGCCATAGATACACTGTCTCTACCCTCTTCCAAAATTCATCTCTTGCTGCTCAAGTGGAAATATGATCTTTCCACAGAACCTGATTTTGCTCTGTGTTCCAGGCCTAATTATAAGAAAATCATGGGAGGCATATTTATGGATTTTTTTAAAAAATGAAAACACAGTCAGAGGCAGGGTATGAAGGCAAAGATTATTTTCCAGCTTTGGATGAATAATGTTCAATCATAAATAATCAATCTTATTGACCACCTATTATGGTAAGGGGCCGTATTCAGATTCTCAAGTTCTGCTTGTGCCAGCATTTAGCTGTAGCGCTCTGATTCCATTTGCAATACTTGGTGCTGACTCTTACTGGCTACTATATTCTTTAGGTATCCTACCCTTTCTCTCCTTTCAAACAGCAACAACAGCATGTTTCTGTAAATACGATGAATAGAGCATTACACACATATATGAGTGACTCCTCTATTCAGCTTGCGCTACCTCGGAAATGAGACACTTGCAACTGACCTGTGATGCTTTTCGTAAAGCTGTGTGAATACAGAAAACCTAGAAGGAAATATTCTCTAGAATAATAAATGGTGTATTTCCCTGAGGAAGTAGCTATAGTATTTTTCCTTTCAGCTGTTTTGGAACTAATAAAGTAAGAGAGCAGAAGCTATGGAGACACAAGAAAATGAGGGAGATCTGGCTCCCCCCTTGACCTGTTTTTCTCTGTCAACCCAGCCATAGAATGGAGCCCAAGCCCTCAAAAGGGGAAGGTAAAAGAGCATGTAGTCTCAGAAGGAATACTGAGAACCAAAAGCCTTTTAATCAGAGTAAGAAATTGGAGATGCAATACTAGAGGCTCATGAGAATGTACAATAGTCTGCTGGTTAGTTTTGTCTGCTTGACACAACCTAGAGCCACCTGGGAAGAGGGAGCCTTAGCTAAGGAATGTTCCCCATCAAAATGGCCAGTGGACATGTCTATGAGGCCATTTGCTTAATTGCCGATTAGTGCGGGAAGGTCCTGCCCAGTGTGGATGCTGCTGTTCCTAGGCAGGTGGGCCTGGAGTGTATAAGAAAAGTAGATGAGAAACATAAGCAAGCCAGCCAGTAAGCAGCGTTTCCCCATGGTTTCTGCTTTAGTTCCTGTTGCTAAGTTCCTGCCTTTATATTTCTGCCTTAGCCTTCCTTGAGGATGGAATAAGACATGGAAGAAGAAATAAACCCTTTCCTCCCCAAGCTGATCTTGGTCAGTGTTTTATCACAGCATCAGAGAAGCAAACTAGTACACACAGGACTCTAAAGAGACAGAACCAAGCAAAGAGAAACAATCAAAATTGATAGAAATGGAGCTGTCAGGAGCAAGTCAGAAGGGCCTAAAGTACTCGCAATGGGGAAAGGGGCAAAGCTGAGGACCAAAGCAGGCATTGTTTGAGTGTTGTGCTGTATACATGTATGATAGTATGTACTTAAAAGCTATACATCTTTATCAGAGCAACCATGCATTATGTAAATATAAAACATACACGAATAAAGATCTTTTTCTTTTGTAAAGAGGCACAGACTATCTTGTTTTCTCCATCTACAGATGCTGAGACCCACAGCCAAACATTATGTAGAAGAGTGGGGTGAAGAACAGAGGGGCCAAAAACTCCACTAGAAGACCAACAGAGTCAAGTAACCTAGACCTCAGGGGCTTACAGAGACTGAAGCACCAACAGAAGAGCAGGCATGGACTGGACATAGGCCCCCAATACCTGTGTAACTGATGGGCAGCTTGGTCTTCATATGGGTTCCCTAGCAAGTAGAACGGGGAGAAGGGGGCTGTCTCTTAACACGGACTCGGCTGCCTGCTTTTAGACCACTTGTCCCTATCTGGGCTGCCTTGTCTAGCCTTAGAGGAAGAGGAGGCTCTCAGTCCTGATGTCACTGGTTGTGCTGAGGTGGGTTGGTAAGGAGTGGGCGCCCCTTTTCTGAGGAGAAGGGGAGGGATATAGGGAAAAGAGGGTAGGACTGGGAGGAGAGGGGTGGGGGTGCATTCGGTGCATTCTCTATCTTCTTGTCATCTTTGAGTTGGTTACCCTGGAGACCTTTAAGAGGGAAGCACATAGGTCAGAAGAGGGGCAGAGAAATGACCCAGGAGCCCCTGAGAACTCTTAGGGACATCACCGTGGACTGGGTCTTTAAAAGGCAGAGTGGGTAGCAATTTCTATTTTCAAGGCCTGCCGCGTTTGGATTCTAAGGCTTTTGTTAGGCTGAGAAGCTGATGTGAACGTGTTCTGTCTGGCTGCTCTTCCTAGGACCCATCAAGGGTGACTTTCTTACTGAAAAGCTCTAATACATGCTACTGGTTGCCTGGCAAAGGTGGAAGGAAAGTCTCTATTGCTGAAGACAAGTATGCACTTCAGACACAGGGCCCAGAGACCCCTGAGCTGCAACTGACCTGAAAGCCTCCTTTCTTAACCAGGCAGCACCATGCAAGCGTCCAAAAGAAAGAAGCCACCAACACTCCTACCCAGCTATGACACCCAGGAACCACAACAATGACCAGCATGGCACCTCTCTAATTTGGCTTAAGACCCACCCCAAAGAGGGAAATCATTCCTGGTACTGGAAACCTGTCCAACTCTCCCTGGCTAGTGAAGTCATGGATCTTGGAGAAGAACCTTTATTAAACCAGCAGAACCCCTAGCTGCACTCTAAATATCGTCCTTATACCACAGATAAATGAGGTCTTTACCCCTCCTCAAGAAAACTTCTCTCTGCAACTGAAGGAGGCCAGGCTGTTATAGAAAATCACAACCAATTAAATTGCACTTGTGGACCCCCAGTCCCAATGGACAGACCTAGAAAACACTGCCACACCTAAATCTCAGAGTGCGTTGAAGAAGAGGGAAAAGAAAGATTCTAAGAGCCAGAGGACCAGGGCGTTTTCTATGGGGTTGTGTTTCCTACAAGTGTCAAAAGCTACATGAAAGCAGGTTCACCAACATGACTGCCTAAACGTGAGCGGAACAAGAACACACCAAAGTGTAGAGCGGAAAGCCGAAGCATTTACTCAGCATTTGTGGGGCATGTGTAGAATACCCACTGTGCTCAGGGACTGATCCCCGAGTGACGGAGGAGACGAAGAGCTCATCTTGGGAAGTGTAGGCCTTGTGGGGTGTTTTTAATGAATGGATTTTTTTTTTCTGGGAATACTCTGTTCATTGGGTTGGCTATCTACCTATTAAATTTATAGCTTTAACTGTAGGTAAAAGCAAATTTGCGCCACACTTCGAATGCTTGTACTAATGTTCTCACTTGGATCTCATGTATAAAGGTTGAACTGGTTCATGCAAGATATCTCTTGGTTTAATTATATATATTTTTAAAATCTTTATTTCCTTTCTCTGTTCCTGCTACCCTTCACTTACTGTAATAACACCCACATACATATACATACACACAAATATATGGATATATATGTATATACATACATGTATATGTGTGTGTGAAAGAATCGTGACTATAGAATATGTAATATTAAGTATGTTCTGTGGTTTGTGTTCTACTTACTGAATGATGTAATACTAGGGTTTTTGATCTCAAACATATCTTAAGAGGCAAGCAGATAGGTCAGAAGAGGGCAGAGAAATGACCCAGGAGCCCTTGAAAACTCTTAGAGAAATCACCATGGGCTGGGTTCTTTGAGTTAAGACTCACCCCAAAGAATTGTTTTTCCCATCTCTCTCTGCTTCTGTGTCTATATCTGTTTTGCTGTCTTCAAGTCTTTATAGAAGTCTATAGCTGCAGCTCTTCTCTTTTGCTTACATGTTTCTCTAACTATATATACCTCTGCCACAACCAAAGGTCTTGAGTATTTATTTATGTACTTTGAGAATTTATTTATGAGTATTTATTTATTCTTATTTATGTACTTTGGAGACCTGTGTAGGAAACTTTATGGAACTGTTGGATTTTGTTTTACATTTTACTTAATATTCTTATGTATTTCCAGGTTCCTTCCTAAACACCTGTACCTGCTCATACTCAATCATACATGGGAATTCTGTTTTTTTCCACATCTTTATCAATTGTGGTTGCAAGAGATAGCTAATGCTTTAAATTTGTACTCTTCTAATTGTTGGTGGATCTGTATGCTTTTTCCACAGGCCTTTCTTTAGGAATGAACTTGGTCCTCTGAGAGCTGGGAGGCTTCTGGCTGGCCACTCTCTAAGAATCCTCTCTAAGAATACCAGGGGAAGAGAACTCCTTTGCCTGGTTTATGCATCTTTCCAGAAATAACCAACATCAAATGACTAGCTCGTCTCACCCACTCCAGCTCTGCCACTCAGTGTTCTCTGTGTGGCCATGTCACACCTTGCCCAGAGTGTATTCTAGCTTATCTCCTCTGTCCAATCCTGCTACATCCTTTCCTTCACTTGTACTAATCTTGGGAGCAGTGTCTAAAAGACTATTTTTCTGCTAATCTCTGTCTTAAAAATTTCCTTTTGAGGAGCATAATCTGTGTCCATTGGTGTCAAGATTTAGGGTGATTTGAGACAACAGATGCTCAGGGAGGAAACTAGAGTTCAATTACCCTCTGGTTACCTGGCAAGTAGAGACCTCTGCTCAGGGGTAAGTAAAATCTTTGTTAGCACCCAGAAAAGGTGGTGATGTTATTAGAAGCTATGAGTCATTCACCAAAATGCAACAAGAATGAAGGAAGAACATTAGCGGCTGTCATGGGTCAACATTTAGGAAACACTAGGAGATAATCTTGTGATCAATGAAATTAGATGGTGTTTCTAATGGAAATGGGTGCTACAGTGGCTATGGAATGATCAATATCTATAGTTAAATTTAGTAAAATCAAGACCACCCATTTGAATGCTTGGGAGAAAAACAGACCAAATTCCAAGCCTGTAGCTCAAATATAAGGGTAGGAAAAGTATCTCAGAAGAATTTTCATTCCCTACCCCAAGACCAGGAACACAACTTGGGACCTTGCACTCTCCCAGTGGATACATTTGAAGATCTTGACATGACCCCTTCACCATGCCGGATGTTTTCCATGCTGGGCATCACTCAAGCTTGCAAGACAACCTTCTCTTCATTGGTAATTCCTCTTTCCCTGTGACTAGCTTAGCTGGGGAAATGCTGGGGTTGCATCATTAAGGAGAGCTGGGGTGAAGTAACGTGTGAGTGGGACATGGGAAAGGTCATGCAGGGTAGCTCATGAGATCGCTATGCTCGATAACAGAATACAGGCCTGATGATGGAGACTTGCTAGCATGGAGCATGACCTCTACTACCTGCCCACGACTGAAAGATGGCGCTGGTGCAATAAATACTTCTGAGACACTGCTTAGGCTCTTCAGGGAATAACAGGCCAGACTCAAAGAGTAGGAGGTACACAGACTCTGAAAGATCTGGCAAGCCTGTAGTCCCAGAGAAAACTCCATGTACCGACGGAGCAAGGAACGTGCTGCTTACAGTAAGGCTAGCATTTGTGGACTTATTTTGGATTCAAGAAGCTGAAGGGACTCTGACATCTTATTCATCCAGTCAGCCTACCATAGTGTCATGGATTCTTGCAGAAGATATGTGGTGCCTGGGTCAGGGACTGAGGATTTTATCATTCACAGCAGCAGCAGTGGTGAGTAGATGCACATTCATATTGACTCTTCCAGCTTCAATTCTGTCGGAGAAAAGAGGTCCAGGTGATACCTGTGCCTATAGTGAGTTGAACTGTAGGAGCGATTTTTTCCCTAAAGCTCTTCTTTCTAAAGGACAATAAACTTGTTTGACTTACTTTAGAGAAAGAGACACAGCGAGGTTGTGTCCACCTTACGTCTGCAAAGAGTCTGGAAGAAAGTGAGTTAGCATGTCAGAAATTTCAGAGGCCAGTGGATAATGTAACACTCCCAAAGGATGTTCTTCGTTAATCTAGGATTGACAGTGAGACCTGATAGGGTAGGGTCAGATGGAAGGGGAGGAGGACCTCCCCTATCAATGGACTAGGGGAGGGGCATAGGGGGAGAAGAGGGAGGGTGGAATTGGGAGGGAGCTACAGCTGGGATACAAAGTGAATAAATTGTAATAAGTAATAAATAAACAAAAATTAAAAAGAAACAGAACTTCATTTCATCTGTTACTCACTTTTCTATGTTTATTTATTTATTATTTTATTTTATTTTTTAGTGGTTGGAGACAAGTCTTGCTATGGAGCTCAGGGTAATCTAGAGCTCACTATGTTGTCCAGGGTGGTCTCAATTTTATGATCCTCGTGTCTCTACCTCTAGTGTGCAGGGAGTACTGTGATTAAAGTCAGGTGTGCTACCATGTCTCACTTTGGTACCTACTTTGATATGGCAATATAGAAATTCAAGATTTTTCTTGCCTGTGGGTTTTTTTTTTTCTGACATCTTTTACGTTTTTTTGTTTTTTTTTCTGGTTCATTTCGACTGGTCTTTTTAATTAATTAATTTATTAATTATAATTTATTCACTTTGTATCCCAGCTGTAGCCCACTCCCTCATTCCCTCCCAATCCCGCCCTGTCTCCCTCATCTCCTCCCAGGACCCTCCCCAAGTCCTCTGATAGGGAAGGTCCTCCTCCCTTTCCATCTGACCCTAGCCTATCAGATATCATCAAGACTGGCTGCATTTTCCTGCTTTATGGCCTGGTAAGGCTGCTCCATTAGAGGGAAGTTACCAAAGAGCCAGCCATTGAGTTCATATTAGACAGCCCCTGTTCCCCTTACTAGGAAACCCACTTGGATACTGAGCTGCCATAGGCTACATCTGAGCAGGGGTTCTTGATTATATCCATCAATGGTCCTTGGTTGGAGTATCAGTCTCAGAAAAGACCAGAAAAAATCTGTGCCCAGATTTTTTGCTTCTGTTGATCTCTTTGTGGACCTCCTGTCTCTTCCAGGTCTTACCTTCTTTCATAAGATTCCCTGCACTCTGCCCAAAGTTTAGCTGTGAGTCTCAGCATCTTCTTTGATACCCTGCAGGGTAGAGAGTCTTTCAGAAGCCTTCTCTGGTAGGCTCCTGTCCTGTTCTGTTTTCTCTCTCTTCAGATGTTCTTCCCCTTTGTCTTTCTGAGTGAGGATTGATCATTTTACCCAGGGTCCTCCTTCTTGCTTAGCTTCTTTTGGTGTACAGATTTTAGTATGTTTATCCTAAATTATATGTCTACTATTAATATCCACTTATAAGTGAGTATATGCCATCTATGTCTTTCTGCTTCCGGGACGCCTCACTCAGGATGATCTTCTATAGTTCCCACCATTTGCCCGCAAATTCCATAATTTTCTTGTTTTTAATTGCTGAGTAGTATTCCATTGTGTAAATGTACCACAATTTCTGTATCTATTCCTCAGTTGAAGGACATCTGGGTTGTTTCCAGATTCTGGCTATAATGAACAAAGCTGCTATGAACATGGTTGAACAAATGTCCTTGTTGCATACTTAAACATATTTTGGATATATCTCTTATGTTTTCTTAATCAAGTTTCTTTATTATCATATTTTAATTACTAAAATCTCAGATATATTATTTCTCCTTTTTCTTTGTTCTCCCCCCGCCCCAAATCAGCTTGGCTCTTTGTAATACACAATAAAGTTATAGAGCTCCTGAAAAAAAAACCTAACCCTGCTGGAAATTTTTATCGAAATTGCAGCACACACATAGGTTAGTTGGGAAAGATATGTTGTCAGTAATGGAAACAAATAAAATATTCACCTAGAGATGCATCCACTACGCACCCATTCGCTTTTCAAGACTCCAACACACTGAGGAATCTATATTGTTCATTTGATACTAGTTTGAGAATTAGAAAAAAAAAAAAACAAGTAAATACATAAATATTCCACTAGCATTATTTAAAACTTTTTTTTATAGCTAAAAACTAAAATAACATGTGGACAAAGAACATATAGGTTTTCAAAATAGAAAAAAAATGTTTTAAAGAATAGGAAAAGAAAAAATAAAAATAAAAAAATTGAATTTTAAAAATAACCAAACACTATAGTTTGACCATGACAGTTTGAAAAGATTCATGATGCTCGGTCAAGATGTAGGGAAGCAGGTAACATACTCATTGCTAGGGGATTGTGACTGGTCCAATCTTTGGGCAGAAATGTCTCCATGTGCTTCAAAAGTTGGAAATGTGAAGAGACTTCAAGCTTGCCATTTCTTCAGTAAAACTTTATCCTTAAGGATATTTATGTCCCCACAAAATTATATAATGAGGGCTTCCATTGCATCATTACTGATGGGACAAAAGGATGCTAGAACCCATCAGTAGTACTCTGTAATCAGAGCATCATCTATTTGTCCAAACAACAGAGTCCCATGCAGTCTTTGAAAATAATTAGATGCTTCTTTCTATGATATAGCACAATCTCTAAAACTGTTAAGACTGTTAAATGGAAAAGTCACAACACAAAGTCTGTGGAAAGTGCACCCAGCTTAATAAAAAAAAAAAAGGATGCATTAATATACATGTTTGCATTCCCATAGAATATCTCTGGAGTGATAATTAAGAATCAGATAATAGTGGTTGCCTCTGGGAAGGACAGCTGGGAACTGAGGACTGAGGTGGGAAAGATACTCTTTATACTCATATCCCTTTGAACTCTTTGATTAAATTTTAACAATATGTATGTATTATTTTAAAAAATAAATTTAAAATTATTTTAAAACAGTTTCTCCCTCTCACTTAAGTTTTAAGATGTCATGCATTCTGAAGTTTTTTCTGTGTTTTGGTTTGACCTAGAGATTTACCCCGTAACTTCATTGTATGTTCTTGTGTTCCTTTCTGCACACTCAAAGGAATCACTAAAAGAAGTATTTTTCTACCAAAAGTCAAAGAAAAAAAATGTCGTGGTTTAAAGTCCATGACAAGGAAACTCCTTTTATTTAAAATGAAATGAAAATTACAATGATGTTTCATTGTCTTTGAACAATGTTGAAATAAAAGCTGAAGAATTCTTTTGTTTTTCAAGGCCGACAATCAAACCCAGGGTCTCTCCTGTGCTAGGTAAGTTTTCTTCCACTCTACTAGAGCCCAGACCCTGTCTGTAGAAATCTCCATGGGTACGTAGATAAGCTGAGTGGCATCCCTCACCTAACCCCCATGTTGAGACACTAATGCCTCAAACCTTACACTGTATTAAACTGGGAAATAAGGTTAATAAAGAAAACATTGAGTTAAAATGGGGCCGCATAAGTGGGTCCTAATTCACTCTGACTGGTCCCTATACAAGAAGAAGAAGCTGAACAAGAAGCTGTGTGAAGGCACAAGAATAAAGTCATCAATAGGCCGTAGAAGACAAAGCCAACTCTGCCCATATGTGGGTTTTAAACTTCCAGAGCCATGCCTGTGTGTAGGCACGTGTGAGTGAGTGCGTGCATGCGTGTGTGATATGTATATGTTGTATAATCCACCCTGTCGGTTTCCTCCACCCTTTTAAATGATTTCACAAAGTGATCTCATGCAGTGGACAAAGAGCAGACATTTAATAGATGTTTTTTGCTAAGGTTGTGCGATTGCTGATGGACCAGCCTCTATAGTCTGGGTGGGGCTTTCTGGAAGCTGACAGGGTTGTCTCCACTAGGTAATGCTTCAGCCTCTGTTGAGATGAGACCAGAGAGACTGGTGTTTTTAACACTTCTGCACACAGGGGCAGGGTGGATATTGTAAATGCGGGAGTGACTTGAAAGTCTGAGTTTTCTGGAAAATGGGAAAATTTCTGTAATCTCAGGAATGAGGTTTCAAAAGGGATCGTAAGAAACTAGTGGATATATCTGGCAGACTGTTGTAATACCTTTTTCATAAGCTATTACAGAAAGCCTATTTAAAAATAAGGTCTTTTTCACCTTACACCCATCAGAACTGCTAAGAACAAAAACTCAAGCGACCACACATGCTGGAGAGGTTGTGGAGAAATGGAAACCCTCCTCCATTGCTGGTGGAAATGCAAACTTGTACAACCACTTTGGAAGTCAATCTGGCACTTTCTCAGACAATTAGGAATAGTGCTTCCTCAAGATCCAGCTATACCACTCCTAGGTATATACTGAAAAGATGCTGAAGTATACAACAAGGACATCTGCTCAATCATGTTCATAACAGCTTTGTTCATAATAGCCATAATCTGGAAACAACCTAGATGTCCCTCAATGGAGGAATGGATACAGAAATTGTGGTATATTTATACAATGGAATACTACTCAGCAATTAAAAACAAGGAAATCATGGAATTTGCAGGCAAAAGGTGGGATCTAGAAAAGATCATCTTGAGTGAGGTATCCCAGAAGCAAAAAGACACACTTATAAGTGGGTATTAGACATATAATATAGGATAAACATACTAAAATCTGTACACCAAAAGAAGCTAAGAAAGAAGGAGGACCCTGGGTAAGATGATCAATCTTCACTCAGAAAGACAAACAGGATGGTCATTGGAAGAAGGAGAAAACAGGAAACAGGACAGGAGTCTACCACAGAGGGCTTCTGAAAGACTCTACCCAGCAGTGTATCAAAGCAGATGCTGAGACTCATAACCAGACTTTGGGCAGAATGCAGGGAATCTTATAAAAGAAAAAGGAAATAGTAAGACCTGGAAGGGACAGGAGGGCCACAAGAAGAACAACAGAACCAAAAAATCTGGGCACAGATATTTTCTGGTCTTTTCTGAGACTGATACTCCAACCAAGGACCATTCATGAATATAACCTGCTCAGATTCAGCCCATGGCAACTCAGTATCCAAGTGGGCTTCCTAGTAAGGGGAACAGGGGCTGTCTCTGATATGAACTCAGTGGCTGGCTCCTTGATCACCTCTTCCTGAGGGGGGAGCAGCCTTACCAGGCCACAGAGGAAGACAATGCAGCCAGTCTTGATGAGACCTGATAGGCTAGGGTCAGATGGAAGGGGAGGAGGACCTTCCCTATCAGTGGATTTGGGGAGGGTCATGGGAGAAGATGACAGAGGGAGGATGGGATTGGAAGGGAATGAGGGAGGGGGCTACAGCTGGGATACAAAGGAATAAACTGTAATTAATATAAAAATATAAATTAAAATTCCAATAAATAAATAAGTATAAACATAAAAATATCTATGTAAGGTCTTCACACTCATTGTTGAAAGTAAGAATGAGCATCCTGGAAGGACAGAGGCAGTAGGCCAGGTGACACCTTCACTGTCAAGACAAACTGATGCCTCTGCTGACAGGCTGCACACAAGGTGGCTGGCTAAGACTCCTTTGGAAAGACCATTCCATCAGGAAGCATGTCAACCCAGAACACCTGCTCAGAGCTGAGATCCACAGACGATCCTACTGTTCACCTCCAATTCAGCTGGAGCAGTCTGGTAGGGGTCCTGCATGTCTGGACCCATCCTGACCATGTCCTTCTTAAAGTTCCCTGCTTCTCTGCACCACAGTCTTTTTCAAAGTCTAGAGAACGTTATTGGCTCCTGAGCAAACACCACTGAAAGTGTGGACAAAGACTGTATACTCCAAGATGACAATCAGTTCCAGAATGATGTCCTTTCTCAATAGGAAGCAAGCCACTATGCTTCTCAGAGGGCTTAGGGTAGTCAGGCTGTTCCAAACACCCCCTGATGTTAGCTCTGTGCACTTCCCTAAGCCACATTTCTGCTCTTCACTCTTCAGATAAACTGCTTGCAATTCTTCTGCCAGCTCTGTTTCAGGGAAACCAAACTATGATGATACATGACAGAGCATTATCCTATGTCTAAAGAACGTCAATGAGAAGACAGATAGATAGTAGATGGATAGATAGATGATAGCTAGATAAAGATCTCACTGACACAAGTAGAAACATTTGATGCCCCACAAATGAAAAATAATAGAAAAAAATCAATAATAATATTAAGAATATTTTAGGAGCCTTTAAAAAAAAAACACATGACATACCAACAGGACAAGTGACGAGAGGCTCAAGGGAAAAGACCTGTCAGTTTATAACTTCTTAGAAATAAAAACATTATTCCTGGAGTTAAAAACTAATCATGAAATGTGTTGAGTAGCACCCTGAATATAGCTGAGGAACAGGTCATCAGGCATACATGAGGGTCGTTCCAGAGACCTGAGGAAGGACACCGGTGTCTGACTATCTGTCGCATGGAACTGACAAGGGCAGCACTGTGGGAGTGGTAGGCAGTCTGTGCAGACAGAACTTATTCCGAGGATTTCCAAAAGAGATGAAAGATCCAAATCAAGTCTGCTGGAAACCATGCAGAATGGAGAACACGGAACAAAGCATATTCATTGCTGGGCATAGATTTTAAGGACATAACATTGAGTAGGCTGGCTTGACAATGGCATTGCTCATGCTCATGTGGGTAGGTGGTTTTCATATATTTTGTTTTGATTCTTGAGGAAAGACTGACAGTACAGTAGAAGCCATGGGAAATAAATGTTGAAGTAATGACTAGGTAAACTGAGGTTTTAAGGGAAGTCTGATTAAGTCTGGCTAGGGAAAGCCCTGATTTTTTTTTTTCTACAAAAGAATTGGATGGTAAATATATATTCAGATCTGATCATTTGAATGGAGGAAAATCAGCTTTTAACAGAAACAGCACTGTTCATCTTACTGATTAATTGGACCAGGCCAAGATTAACGAAGCTAGCTCAGGGGAGCAAATGGGCTGTTGTAATCCATGCTACTGGCTTTATTCTTTCTTTTCCACATCAGTCTCACTCTCCTCCTTCATCTATATAATGGAGAGCAGAGGTCTAACCCAATAGCATTGAAAGGTTTCTCTTCAGGCGACTAATTTTGCCTGATGGCAGTGACCACACGATACCCCAAACAATTATTCACTCTAGACGCAGAGAGAAAGCAAACATAGCAGCTGGGTTACATGTATAAAACATTGGTTTCTGTTGCAGCTTCCACCCTTTGGTCGGTAGATTTCATACTGTGCAAACAAAGCCTGGTCTTGCATCTCTCCTGCCTTTGTGGGCTGCCCTCTTGCACCCAGAGGTCTATTTGTTCTGGTGGTGTTTTGACATGTTGGTGGCCTTGTCTCCTTCTCATAACTTCATGCTGGAGATGGCTGCATCCACATATTACCCAAAAGTCTAAACTTTCTTTGCCACATTAAGCGGTTCCTGCCTGAACATGGAGGAGCACAAGATGTAAGATACACGTCCTACCACATCTTAAGGGGAGTTGCAGTTTGTCGGGGGTGTTTGATGGCTTTCTTTATCTCAACACAACAGTCTCTAGGGCCAACTATGGCCTCTCAACATGTCCCCATTTAACTACACTTCTTCCTTTCAGCTGCCTAGACTCAGCTAACCGAGTGGTGGTGGAGATGTGGCTAGGCGATCTTAAATCATTCTCGTTTTCCCAAGTTCCTCTGCAGTTTTGGGATGGAACATATGGCAGTGTTATGTCTATTTGAAAAAGCCTTTGCATCATATGTTTATACAACTGCTCACTATCCCAAGACAAAAATTCTTTTCCTGTTATTGCCCATTTGCTGACTAAAGAAATTATCCTCTTTATGTATTCTGGTACTTTACCTTGATATTTTACGTTTAATTATGTAGCCCTCAGTCCATAATCTACATCTTCATCAACTCAGGCCATTTTGTTTCTGTGACTCCAAAGCTTAATGGTATGTTAGGAGATAAAACAGAGACATATATTTTTAAAAATTCCTCTACTCTTTTAAAATCATAGAGTCATAAAAAAAACTGAAAGACCAATAAATTCTTAGATGTTTCTTATCTATTCCCTGATTGTTCTGCTAACAATGATAACACACCTTAAAGCTTAATACTAAATACCCCAACATCATATAAGGGATGATGGGAACAGTTCCACTTACCCCACAGATGTGCTCACTGCCAAGGCTTCAGAGGGCAGAACTGCAGGAAGTTATCATTTGACCCATGCCAGCACTGAGCTCCATGGAGAAGGCAAGGACATTAGCAAATCTAGCTGAAGCCAGTTTTCAAACAGCAAACTTGGTCTAAGGGATGAAAGGGGAGGATCCTCACTCACCTAAGCTTCAGAACCTAATACTGGAGGCCTGTTGCAGGGTTTGTTGGTTGGTTGTTGTTGTTTTTTTTTTTTTTTTTAACCATAAGATGTGCAACCTGATGCCTTCATGTAATATAAATCCCTTCAACTATGGTAACATACATGAATTCTTGGAGAGCCCCGGTGCTCTGCTATATGCCTTTTGCCCATGTCACGCCTGAGTGAATGATTCTACCTTGTGCCCCCCCCCCCGCCTTCTTCTTCTGGTATAAACTTGAGTGTGTTATACTAATGGAACCAGTTGTCCAATCTAGCTTATGCTTTTCATGGGAGTCCATCAGGAGTGTAATGTTGGGGCAAAGCACCATTTAAATATTTTAAGGTCGAAATTCTGCAATTACATTGCCATTCAGCACTCCTTGTTTGTTTTGCTGACGTCTCACATCACTGTGTGTTTGAAATGTGGAGGTTAAGATGGCTGACCTGCATCTTCTTGGAGAAGTTTTAGTACATTAGCTAATGCAGTGCAAAACCTAATCAGAATCGGGCATCACGTTTTGCAAATAAACCAAAGCTATCGAATTTGTGGCTTTTGCTAGCTTTGCAGAAAAGGACTTTTAAAAATACCTCTCTTGATACTGTAAAACTAGCAAAAGCCACAAATGGAATGGTTTTTTTTTTTTTTTTTTTTTTTTTTTTTTTTTTTGCCTCATGGAAAACCTTTTGCATCATGCCTCTCTGGCCAGGCTCTGCAGTACTTTGCGGTTTACGATTCCAATCTTCGAAGCTTCTTAGCTCTTGGAGAAGCTGAACAAGTTCCACACAGACCACCAGAGTGGTCTACGGGATGCTGCCCATCGCATCAGTGGCTAATGTGTCTCCATCTGTTTCCAGCTTCAGAGCAGTAGGACCAGAGAGTCATGCTCAGGAAAGCAATTTGATGAGCCCAGGTGAGTAGGTGGTGGGAATGGTAGGCATTCGTGTGTCTAAAAACGGACTTGTGGTGGTGTGAAATGGATTGGTCCTGATGAAAGGGAAGTGAGAGAGTCAAGAGGTCAGGAACAACATTCGAGAATATTTTACCATTTTGGACATCAGGTTATTCTAGTGCATAAACTATACAATGTGGGACTACTCGGTTGGGGTCTTTTGTCTGTCTGCTTGTCCCTCTACGTATCTATCTACTTATCTACCAAGAAAAGAAACAGAAGAACCCGAGGTAACTCACATGTTTGTCTGAAGAGTAGAGCTAGAGATCAGAAATAAAACCATGGAAAGTCCTTTTCCTGCATGCTGTAAAAAGCCGTCAGGTAAACCTTAGATTCTGACCCTTTCCTGGGCTTTCACCCACCTGTTGGGACAATTGCTGCTTCCCCATTGGGGCCCCCTAACTTTCTACTTGATATTGCTGCTGACGGTTTCCATATTCATTAAGGGAGCTGACACAGTGACTTGGAAGGCGGACAAGTGAGCTCACTTGCTCCTTTTGAGAACTGTACAGCCGTAGGAGAACAAGAGGAGAGATGAAGCTTAGTGGAAAGATGGACTTTGAACTGACTGTGGGTTTTTTGAGTTGGGCACTGCTATATGATTGACCGATTGAGTTGTGATTCTCGACACCCTTGACTGATGGGCAAGGAGCCATATAGTGGGCCCACTGCACAGTGATCTCTGTGTGTTTGTGCCAGTGGTCAGGGGATGAACGACTCATGCCCAGTAAAATGATACATGTGGCCGGTGGAAACAAGGAGAAGGCCTGCGCTACTATCACAGCCAGTCAAGAGATGCCTGGAAGGTGTGGCTGGAAAACGGATTCCTAGGCCGGGATCTGCTTGAAGTGCAGAAGGTCACTGGACTGTGAAGAGAGAGGCCCAGCCTAGGCAGCAGGAGTAACATATGCAGGGGCCCTGCGGTGGGCAGAGGTCAGTGCCCTCAGCAACCTCGAAGGTCCCATATGCACCGCTGTTGTGTTCAGGAAAAGCCATTGTATGTATGCAGAGGGCGCCAGACCTTTCCAGGCGACTTGGCAATGGAATATCATAGTTTTGAAACTAGACATTCAAAAGGCCCTCTTTGATCAGGTCTAGAGCGTCACTGAGAATGTTCATGACTCCGCTTTCCGCTTTCCACTTGCCACCACTAGGAATGACGGCGTCAAAGGGAAGACACAGCTCAGACCTCAGAGTCTCCATACATCTTATGTCTTAAGTCTCGTACATCTTATCTGAAACCAGACCTGATGCTTTGCCTCTCGGAAAAAGAACTTACTCGGAATTAGTTTAGAACCTCTGATCCCTCTGATAGTGGGAAGCATTCTGTCAGCCGCAGGCCGGGAGGAAGAAATCTGCGGCTGTTACCCCGGAGGTCAGAGCTGCATCTGCCGTTCACGTGGGACCCTGCACACAAACATCTCGAAAAGCCCGGGGTGGGACGCTGTGCCAGAAGCTAGCACGCCATCCGAGAAGTGTGTGAGCTCCGTCGGGGTGCGGTCACCTGTGAAGAGTGGGCAAAGCCATGGCCTGCCGGCTGTGGCTCTCCGATCTCCCCCTTCGCCCCCAAAGCTTGTACACTCCATGATCCTCCTTGCTAGGATAAGTTTCTGAGCACGACACTCATTTTAATAGTGCTTTTTTTTTTTTTTTTTGTCCTATTAAACAAACCGCGGCGGGGTTTTTATTTTTATTTTTTTCTTGTTTACTTGTTACAGCCATCACAGAAGCAAAAAACAAATCAGGCTAATTTTTGCCGTGAACTCTGCTTTCGATATCTATTTTTCAAAGAGAATAAACGCGCCACTACTCGACCGCTCTCTCTCTCTCAGACTGAAGAAGCAGAGAGCTATTTTTGAAGCTCCTTAAATCAGAAGCTATGGCATTTTACAAAAGCAGCCCCGCAGGATATCGAGACTGTTGCGAAACATGTGATAAAAAAAAAAAGGAAGAAAGAAACAAACCGTAAAAATGAACTGGGATCACCCCGTAATTGGGCAGAGAGGGCTCCCCGCAGTCCTCCTTGTTTTGTTTTGTTGTTTGCTTTTGTTTTTTTTTTTTTAAACCATCGCTTCTTCAGCCCTCACCTTCTGCGGTAGGACATTGCACACAAAATCTCCAATTGCCAAGTAAATCACAGCCAAGAGTCAGACCTCCTGTTTAGAAGAGACCTCTCTCCCTTCACTATTCCCTTTTATCAATGTTATGGAAAGAAATTAGGGACACACAAAGAATCAACAGCAGTTCTGGCGAAGACACAAGTCTTGTACTAAGAACCCCGGGTGCGTCCGTCCCAACAAGCCAGCAGCTACTCCGGGGTGGGATCAGACTGCGCTGTAAAGTTAATTGTTTTACCGCTGCGCTTTAACAGACAGGATGGCAGATGGGTGCGTTGTAAATAAAATGAGTTATTCTTCTCACTGTTTTGCTTAGTTTTGCTAAATAGTTATCTCTCCAGCCAGGATGGAGACAGGAAGAGCCGGAGTTTCGTATGATGGCTACTCATAATCAGTCATGCGTCTCATCCCAGAATCTGCCCCCAGGGCCTGAGGCTGGAAACTTTCAGTAAGCTCGTCTGTGTCCTCTCCTGCTTCTTGTCCGTCTCCTCTGCCATTTCTTCTCTGAATCGGGTCCCCAGATAGATGCAACGCTTTCCTTGCGGAGGGCAGAGCAGCAGGAAATGTTGAATATGCACGCAGTTATTAATTACAGGTAATATTTAGCTGCTGCTCACTCCTTTGTGGCTCTGAATTAGACTATATCGAGAAACACACATGCAAAATAGAATAAACATTTAATTGTTTTCCCTAATCTTCTAGTTATGGGAACAACTTTTTAAAGTACCGTTTTTTGAGTGTACAGGCATGGAGAATTATTGTCCTGGAACTCTGTGAGACACGTAGATCCAAAGTTTTTAGGAGTGAACGACACGCAAGAGGGTTCCATTAGAAGACACGCTGGGACTCTTCCCCTAGTTATAACTTCTTGGAATGGTCATATACTCTCCAAACTAGCAATGTTCTCCTTAAAAAAAACTCTTGATGGAGAGAAGGCTTGCTGGTCAGGCAATACGTCAGTCTTGCGGAGGATCTGAACTGGGCTCCCACTCCGATGAGGAGGCTCCTGTATAAAGCTCCAGGGGACCTGACAACCTCCGTAGTACCTGCACCCACATACATATACACCCACATTGACACACAGCACACACAGAATTAAAAACAAACAAAAAACTTCTTTCAAAAAGAGGTTTTTGTGAAAAATCTATCGTACAAAGCCCTGTGCATGGATAAACATGGATGCAATGCCTCCCTTTCACTAAGCTGAATAAATGTATAAATCTTACCATTTTATGAAACTAACAAATTTTTCTTGACAGGGTACATTTTCCACTGGCTTTTCTGGATGTATTTCACATGAGCAAGGAATAGGGTGCAAAATTATGGGGTAGGGAGTTATATCCCACTTTTTAAAAGCAGGTCTTAAAATTTACTGTGGTTTCTCCATACTTTAAAAAACACCTTCTTGTGCTACTAGTGAATTACAGTTTTTATCCATATGTTTATGGCATGTAAACTTCTTGGTACAGATGGATAGACAGGAACGTTATTCTTGGAATTTGTTGACAACGTGGGTACAATTTTTCACTTCTCCTGTTCTTGGGGAATTCTGTAAAGTCATAAATTTACTGTTAGCTGGCTAGCATGTTTCTAGTTAGAAAGAAGGAAACTTTAACACAATGGACTGCCTGGTTTCAATGAAGTCCGGGTGCTGTATGAGCAAACAAATGCGTCTCCACTGCCCTGGTGAACACAGACCTAGACGCTAGAAAGAAAATCTATTGGACTTGAACTCAGCTGGTGTGCCATGGGTGATACCTTGTCCATGTTTCTGTGGTTTGTGTAAAAAAACAAAGTCACAGACAGAACAAAACTGTGCTGAAAGATGTCCTAGGCAGGAAGGAATGCAGGCAGTGAGGCAGTGAAAAAAGAACCTGCTGAAAAACTGGGCTGAAAGTTCTCATTGGCACTTTCATTGAAGGCAAGATACTAATGTTTAAGGCTCCAATTGAACCACCTCTGACCTTGATCAACGGCCAGTAGTAATCTGTCATTGAACCATTTTCTCTCTCTTTGTGTGTGGTTGTGTATGTATGTAATCTTGTGGGTAGGCACATGTGTGCGTGGTGGGCAGGACAAGTAGAGGTTAGGGGTCATCATCTGGCACCTTCCAGTAGCTTTCTGCCTTGTTTTCTGAGACAGGTCTTAGGGTTACTATCGCTGGCATGAAATACCATGACAAAAAGCAACTTGGGGGGGGATGGTTAATTGGCATACCTATCCTAAACCACAGTCCATTAAGGGAAACCAAGGCAGAAATTCCTGGGTAGGAACCTGGAGGCAGGAACTGATGCAGAGGACTCCTGGTTACTGGCTTGCTCCTCTTGACTTACTTAAAGTGCTTTCTTTTGCCACCCAGGACCACTGGCTCAGGGCTGTCTCCAGCCGTGATAGGTTGGGTACTTCCACAGAAATCATGAATCAAGAAAACTCCCTGCAGGCTTGGCTGCCTACGACATGATCTCGTGGAGGCATATTTCACTTGAGGCCCCCTCCACCTAGGTGATTTTAGGTTGTGTCCAATTGACACGAAATAGCCAGTAGGAGGGGCAAGAGGTGACTATGACAATGGAAGGACCCTGCCATTTTCGGGGTTGGATTCTAGGTTGCTCCTTGTGGCCTCATGTTTTGAGCACTTCGCCTCCAGCCTCCAGCCTCCAGTGCTACTTTGAAGGTTATGGCATGTTCATGAGGCAGGTTTTGGATAGTGTGACTTTGAAAGTTATCCCTGCCGTGACTCTGGTCACACACTGTGCTTCGTGGGGAGCCACGTGCTCCGGCTGTAAGAGAGGGAGGGTTGCCCCCGCTCCCCGTGTTCAATGCCTGCACTGCCTTTGAAACCGGGTGTCCAAACAATTCTTGTCTTTTCTAACTGCTTCTGTGGGGTACTTTGTCATGTTAACAAGAGGAAGTAACCAGCACTATCATATCTGTATGTCTCTGTGTAATCCTTTTTGTTTTAAAATCATTGAAAAAATGTGTAGAGTTTCAGTATTTGCTCCACCCAGAGTCCCTCAATGACAGGCTCTGATATAGCCATATATAACCACAGTGCACATCAAAACCAGGAAATGGTCAGCAATGCAATATTCAAACTGCCCAAGTCTTTTCATGAAATTTAAAAAACTATATGAAAATGTATCATATGTTCAGATTGGAATAACCAGCCCCACAATTAGGTTATATAATCAAAATAAAGAAAATGCTTTGTGTTGCCTTCAAATCATCAAAGTCTTCTAAGTCAAACTTTGGCAACTGTTCATCTGTTCTCCAGGACAGAAACTTGTCTCTTTGAGATTGTGGCACAAGAACCATTGTAAGGTGTGTGTGTGTGTGTGTGTGTGTGTGTGTGTGTGTGTGTGTGTGTAGTCATCTTAAGATGACTGTTGACTCTCAGTAGCTTCAGGCAATGTGTGTGTGTGCAGCTACTTGAAGCTGTAAATGAAGAAGGAGTCACAAGCAACACAATTAATATATTAAAATAATAGGGTTTAAAACTCTGTGTGACCCTATAGGACATTCACCTTACATTTAAGAAAACACATGAGGCTTAAAGTGCAAGAATGAAAAAAGATCCTCCATGAGTGGGGACTAAAAGAGAGCCAAGGTATCTGTAGTTCTCTCTCAAACTACACCTTTAATTAAAATTTTTCAAAAGACAAAGAAGTGTCAATGAACTGGAAAGAGTGCATAATTCTCATACATAGGCATCCACTAATATTAGAATATAGGTACATATATGAAGTAATCAGTCACAGAACCGAAGAGATTAATAATCAGTAATAGACTAGTACAGAGGATTCCAATTCCTTGGTTTCAGTATTGTATGGAAAAATCAACATGAAAAAGAGCTCTTGAATAATACTGAAGACCATATAGACTATTCCATTTAACAGCAGAATAACTTGTGCCTTTGAATATTCCCATGGCACACATTTGTTAGGTCATAAAATAGCCTTTAAGAAATCGTAGTTGCCACAAAATAGAAATTGAAGGAACACTGCCAAATTCTTTCCATGAAGCCACAGTCACCTTGATACCTAAACCATACAAAGACTCAACAAAGAGAATTTCAGACCAATTTCACTCAAGAACATTGATGCAAAAGTACTCAATAAAATACTTGCAAACTGAATCCAAGAACACATTAAATACATCATACACCATGATCAAGTTGGCTTCATCACAGGGATGCAGGGATGGTTCAACATACAAGAATCCATCAACATAATCCACCATATAAACAAACTCAAAAAAAAAAATCACACGATTATCTCATTAGATGCATAAAAAAACCTTTGACAAAAATCCAACATTCTCTCATGATGAAAGTCTTGGAGAGATCAAGGACACAAAGCCCATATGTAAACAAAATAAGGGCTATATACAGCAAGCAGATTGCCAACATCAAATTAAATGGAGAGAACTCAAAGTAATTTCACTAAAATCAGGGTCAAGAAAATGCTTCCCACTCTCTCCATATCTCTTCAATATAGGACCTGAACTTCTAGCTAGAGCAATAAGACAATTAAAGGAGATCAAGGGCATACAAATCAGGAAGGAAGAAGTTGAAGTAGATGATATGATAGGGTACATAAGAGATCCCAAAAAGTCCACCAGAGAACTCCTACAGCTGATAAACAGCTTCAGCAAAGTGGCTGGATACAAGATTAATTAAAAGATATCAGTAGTCCTCCTGTACACAAATAACAAATGGGCTAAGATAAAAATTAGGGAAACTACACCCTTCACAATAGCCACAAATAATATAAAACATCTTGGTGTAACTCTAACAAAGAAAGTGAAAGACCTGTGTGACAAGAACTTCAAGTCTCTGAAGAAAGAAATTGAAGAAGATATCAGAATATGGAAAGATGTCCCATGCTCGTAGGATTAACATAGTAATAATGGCTATCTTACCAAAGGTAATCTACAGATTCAATGCAATTCCTATCAAAATACCAACACAATTCTTTACCTTGAAAGAACAATTTTAAACTTCATATGAAAAACAAAAAACCCAGAATAGCTAAAACAATCCTATACAATAAAAGAACTTCCCTGATCTCAAGCTGTACTATACAGCAACAGTAATAAAAACTGCATGGTACTGGCATAGAAATAGACTGGTTGATCAATGGAATCGAATTAAAGACCCAGAAATAAGCCCACATACCTAGGTCACTTGATTTCTGACAAAGGAGCCAAAACCATACAACGGAAAAAAAGACAGCATCTTTAACAAATGGTGCTGGTCTAACTGAATGCCTACATATAGAAAAATACAAATAGATCCATATTTATCTCCTTGAACAAAATTCAAATTAATGTGGATCAAAGACCTCAATATAACACTAGCTACACCAAATCTATAAGAAGAGAAAGTGAGGAAGAGCCTCGAACTCGTTGGTACAGGAAACAACTTCCTGAACAGAACATCACCAGTTCAGGCTCTAAGATCAACAATTAATAAATGGGACCTCTTGAAACTGAAAAGCTTCTGTAAGGCAAAGGACACTGTCAACAGAATGAAAAGATAATCTACAGATTGGAAGAAGATCTCCACCAATCCTACATCCAATATATATATATGGATACTCAATATATAATATATAGTATTTTATATATTATATATATCAATATAGAGTATATATAACTCAATATATATATATATTGAGTTGTATATATATATAAAAAATAAACTCAATATATATATTGAGTTATATATATATGAAATAAACTCAAGAACTCAAACACCAATAAACAAAATAATACAATTAAATATGGGGCAAAGAACTAAACAGAGAAATCTCAACAGAGGTTTTGCAAATTTCATTTTGCAAATGAAAACGACTCTGAGATTGCATCTCACACTAGTCACAATGGCTACCCTCTCTCCCCCAGAGCGCACCTCCTCTATCAAGGGTGAGCTATTTAAGCCTCCCCAAACAGCGCCACCAACTGGCAACCCAGTGTTTAGCTATCCAAGTTTATGGGAGAGATTTCTCATCCAAGCTCCGTGAGGTAACTAACAGCTTTCTGACTGGGCTTCAGGCCCACTCTACAGGACGGAATGCATTCTTGGGACTGTAAACCGGGTAGGTCATAGGCTCTAAGAGAACTAGCTACTGTTATTTTGCTAAATGGACACAGTATCAGGCTGCCTTCAAAACACTTACCTTTGAACCCACAGGTAAGGGCAGCTCTCGGCCCTCATCACAGACGCTCTTAATACAGAGGCTCAGAATTGGTTAAACTGCAGATAATAAGCAACTGTAGAGTATTCAGCCCCAAATGAGACATCTCCGTCCCACAAGGCTCAGGGATCATAGAGGAGGAGAAGAAGGAAGATTGGAAGAGCCAAGACTGGGAATGACCTCTGTAAAGTACTGCTTTATGAATGGGCAGAGCCACTGAGTGCACGCACGAACTCACAGTAGCTGTTGTTGCCTGGACAAGACTGCACAAGGTCAAGCCAGTCAAAGTGCATGGGGGAGGCCTCACAAAGTCACCGTTGACAGTTGGTGGCTTAGGTGTGAGGGGCAGTCATGTGGCGCTGGGTAGGTTGCCACACTCCATGGCCTAGCTCCATGAACACATGTGTAGCACTCTTTGTGTTCAGCGGTTTACCAGCAAAAAGGACCCGAGGGGCTGGAGCGATGGCTCTGTGGTTAAAAGCTCTTGCTGCTGTTGCCGAGGACCTGGGCTCAGTTAACCATCAGGCACATGGATACGCGCAGCTCTCTGTAGCTTCAGTTTGGAAATCTGGAACTTCCTTCCTGCCTCTTGGGCACTAGACACAGACATGATGCCCATGCACACTCACAGCAAACACATTTACACCTCAAAAAAATGAACTTTTTTCCTTTTTAAATAAAGGGCTTGGAGTTGGGAGGGAGAGGAGGCTGGGAGTCTGGGCGGTATTGGGGGTAGGGGTAGATACAGTCTGAATATGTAGTACACTTATATGAAATTCTCAATAAATAAATAAAATATTTTCAGAGTTTACAGGAGTACTGCATAGGAAATAAAAATAAAAAATCAGCTGCTCAACAAATAAGTCATCGAATAAATACGTCTGAGATAGAAAATCTTAAACTAGGGCCAACATATGATTGGACCGTTTTACTTTGTGGTGTTTCTGAAAAGAATTGAAGTTGAAATGTTTACACCCTTGTGTCCACTGTGGCATTATTCCTAACGCTCAACAGATGCAAACATAGGGAAGACTGGATGAAACCATGTACACACAGCGGACTATTATTCAGCCCTACAGAGTTCCTGTCTCATGTTGCAACAGGGGTGACGTGGGGTGTTACCCCAAGTGAGATAAGTTGCTCACGGAAGGATGGGGACTGCCTACACTCATCTGAGTAGACAGAATGGTCAAGCTCACGCTCACGGAAACAGGTAGCAGAGAGACAGTCACCAGGGCTGGAGGGGTTAGTAAGACAGACTGGCACTCGGCGGGGAAGCTGGAGGCAGGCGAGACGGAAAGGTTCTGGAGCCGCGCGGTGCCATGCTGCCTCGTACTTCCTCTGCCCTCAGCTGCATTAAAGGGGTTGACTTCTTGTAATGTGCTTTTAACCTGTTTCATCTTAAACAGTGTGGGCAGCGGCACACTTGGATATTTTCATGGACCAGTTCACCACTGACCCCTGTGCACTTGTGAGTGTCACAGTCACTGGGGGAGAATATGCTGCTATTTAATCATAACATTCCTATTAAAACCTCAAAGTTCAGGGATGATCTGCTGAGGGTCACAGGCTGGCGCGGGTGGTTGCATTTAGGGCCGAAGCAGTCACGGAAGGTTGGGTTCTGAGGCCCGCCTCGGTGTTTCAGAACCACTAGTGAGGCGGTGTTCTTCAGGGTAGAGCAGCAGCAGCTAGCCCTCCAGATCTTAGCTCCTGGGTCCGCAGATTCTGCCAACTGTGGGTTGGCATCATTTGAGAAACTGGATCCCTACCGAACACGCAGAGAGGATTGTCTTGTCCTTGTCCCGTAATGAATGCACACTGTTTACATGACATTTGCACTCCACTGCATGGAAGTGACCTAGAGACAACTGAGGCACATGAGAAGGCTGTGTAGAGGCGGCACGAAGATACTCTGCCATGCTATAGAAAGAACATGGTCCTTTGCATGTTCAGGTACTAAATCAGACCGAAGGATGCTGGGACACAGCTGCCCTGAGTGTGGTCTGTGGTCTCAGTGTGTGTGCTGTGATCTCAGGTGGCAGGTGGCTCCTTTCACATGCCCTGAGGCATTTTTTCAAGAGACAAAACTCCAGTGTCAGCGATAGGCTTGGAGTCTGGCTCTGCATATTCTTAGACAAAGAACCTGAACTCTGTTGCCTCAGTTTCCTCATCTGTAGGACGGGAATTGTCAGTATTACTTTGCGAAGTCGTATGGGAATTAGAGAAGTCAGTAGTTACACATTCCTTAGAACAAGCAAGTACTTGGGAAGTGCTATACAGGTTTGTTAAATACAAAGAAACAGCTAATCATGCCAAGAGGCCACAATTGACTTTTTTCTGTCAGTGTTAATGTCAAAGGCAGGAGGAATTCCCTGGGGCCAGGGAATTCCTTTATCATGATAAATGATAAATGACTTTATCATTTCTCTACCCAGTGTCCTGTGCAAGGGAAAAAAAGTAGCTCAGGCTGCCAGCTTTGCTAGAAGACTGACCGCAGAAATGACAAGAACTGTTTCATTGTATTGCTGCTTTTCTTTCTTCATTCCATTATTACTGTTTCGGATTGGTTTGGTTTGGTGTAAGTTCTTGTATAGCTCAGGCTTTGAACTCACTGTGCGGTCAGAATGAGTCTGAACTTCTGAACTTCCTGCTTCTTCCTCCCGAGTTCTAGGGTGACTCAAGTGTGTCACTGTGCTTAGTTTTGGGTGTTGGGGGGGCCCCAAACCAGGGCCTCAGACTATTATCTGAGTCCTGTCCCTATCTTCCCCCTGATTTTGAGGCAAAGTTTGCCTGTTTAGCACAACTGGCCTTGGATTTCTGTTCTTCCTGCCTCAGCCTCCTGAGTGCTGGGATTATAAGCGTGTCCAGCAAGGTCTGGCCTGTCACCTTTCAGAGTTCTCTGCTGTCTGTGTCAGATACTCTTGACACTCCAATAACGACAATTATATTTAGCTTTATTTAAAATTAGCTTTAGTCAGGGTCCTGATCAATTCAAAGGAAGCTAATTTACCTTTCTGTGATGTATTTTCTTTTTATTCTGCGTGTCTGTGTGTCTGCCTGTAGATCTGTGTATGAGTATGCACATGTGTGTTTGTGTGTGGGTGTACACAGAGGCCATAACAGCGTGAGGTCACTTGCAGCTGGAGTTACAGGTGTTTGTGAATCGCCCGACTTGGGTGCTGGGATCTGAACTCTGGTCCATGTGACCGAGCTGAAAGCATGCTTAACTGCTATGCACTCTCTTCAGCTCAAGAAGGCAATGTATAAAGACAGCAGGAAAAAAAAAGTGCCCTAAATAGTGAACTTTAGAAGGTGTTGGCTTAGACAAAGCACCACGTGGCAGCTTTTGCATGCTGTTGAGACAAGGGCCTCAAGCTCTTCCTTTGCCGTCCTGGGCAAAGTGCATGGTTGGGTCTGTTTGCTGCTGCAAATCGCCGCTGGCCTTGTCTAGCTAAGCTGCATCTTCAGGCAGAAGTGGGCGGGGCGTGAGCACTCAGGCCGTGGCCTGCGTGGCCCTCTTTCCTCTGTGAGGGTTGGGCCCAGCTATCCGAGGCGTTCCGATAATTGCCTCATTAGGAAATCTCGGTGCAGAGACAATATTTAAGTACCTCCGTGCAACTCCTGAGTAGATGTAGGCCTTAATAGCAGACGAAGCCAAATGAGCTGAAATGGAAAATTTATTTCTTTTTTAATAAACATTCTTAAATTCTCATTAAAAAAAAAAAAAGACAATAGACAACGCATGCTTTTCGGCAAGACGCGGTTCTTGTTGTAAACACTTGTGAGCTGTTTGAAGAGGCTTTAGGATAGCTGCTGTAAATTATCCAACACTTCCAAGCACCGGCTACTTAATAGGAGCTTTATATCCCCTGAACTCCGGCATACAATGGAACTTCTAACAACTCAACTCGCGATGTGTAAATTTAAACATAACGCAGGCCTTCACAAGGAGACAGCAGCCCTTACAGCCATTCGGGGCTGGTTACCTTGTTTCATAGTCGCTTAATGTCCATGCTGCCCCTAAGTCAAGGCACAATAGAAAGGGGACACGGCCAGACGCAGAGGCCACCTGCAGCTGTCCATTTGCGGTTCACGCTGATCATGCGAAGAAAAGGCGGCCGAAGAACAAAGATTGTTCAGATTCCTCCAAACCGAGCCCTCCTAGCCTTCGCTGACCCCCCCACCCCCAGGTTCCCATCTTGCTCCCTGCCCCTCCTGCCCTGGTCCCTTACCCTCACAATGTGGTTATCACAGCGGAGCTGCTCCCTGGCTTCAGCGGCATCCTAACCTTGCAGAGAAAAATCTCTCAGCGCCCTATTCACCCCCCCCCCGGTTTTTTCTGGAACCTTCTCTACTTCCCCATTGGTTGCGGCTGAACTTCCACCTCCATGGATTTGGTTTTCACTGTGTGTGGTAACCTTGAACTGCAGCTTTTCTAGAGCTGTCTTCTTCCTCCTTCTACCCTGACAGCTCCCTGGCTGGCAGATAGATATTCCTGGGGATGTCATTACTCTCGCAAACTGTTCCCAGGAAAACAACCTGCCTCCCCAACTCTGGCTTCTGACCCTGCTCTCATTCCTGTGTGCTTTCTCCCAGAAGACCCCCGCCTCCGGTCTGCCACTACCATTCTGAGGGACCACGCAGCTCGAAATAAAGCCAATCGTGGCCTTTGCGTAGTGTTATACACTTTTTTTTGTACTATACGTCATGGCCTAGCTTCGTTTGCTTCTCTGTGACCAAACGTCCGATAGAAACAACCTGGAAGAAAGCTGTATTTTGGTTCAGAGTTTCAGAGAAGTCAGTCTCTCCTCTCTTGACACCACTGGTTTGGGCAGAACATGACAGCGCCAGGAATCGGTAGCCATCTCACCTCCTGGTAGGTTGGAAACAGAAAGAGGAATACAGGAAATGCTAGGTCAAGATACCCTCAGGACCTGCTTCCTCCAAACAGGGCCCACTTTTTCACCCTTTTCCACCTCCCCATAATGCCAGCATATTCTGGGTCTAGCAAGGGATTAATTAATTACTTGCTAGATCAGAGTCCCTGGCATCCAGTTGTCTCTGGAAATGCCATCACTCATACACTCCAAACCCTTAGACCTTTCTTGTCCAATCAAGTTGATAACCAAAATTAACCACCACTGTTCGCCTCTTAAATGTTTATGTGTGCTTATTATCAAGTCTTTTGTGACGGAGCTGAGGGACAGAAAGCAACCCCTAACATCTGTGTGCGGTGAGTAAAAGAGGCCAGAGTGAGTACAAGTGGACAGATGTGTCCCACTGTTTAATGCACACACTCTTTGTGGGTAGATTAGTTATCAGCAATGTGCTTTCCTTGTTTTTAGAAAACACCTTCCATTTTGGAACAACCACTAGACGCTTTTAAATTCTTTGTCGTTGTTGTTGTTCAGGCTGGGGTTGAACTCTCTGTGAAGCCAAGGATAACGTGGGACTTATGATCTGTTTGCGTCCACTTTGCCTTGCCTGGTTTATGTGGTTCGAGGGGATGGAACCCAGGTCTTTTGCATGCTAGGCACGCATTCTGTCTACTCTATTACAGCAGCATGCAAGATCAGGACTTTTTAAAGAGCTCCCTAGGGCATCTATGCTCTGTTATCAGGACTAGATTTTGAGTCCCCCTTCATTTTGCACTCAGTACGGTGTAGCAGAATCAAAGATGTCAACAAACACTGAAAGAAAGGCAAAATAAATAAATGACTGTAACAATGAGTTTGTTTGCCCACTGTCATCCTCAGAGCCACTCCCAGGCTTACAATATAGAAAAAAATTTGGTTGTGATAAGTGACATAATTCAGGTATGCTAAGGCAAGTAATACACTTTATTATTTATGTGTAGAAACTAAAAAGATGGTCTCAAAGACGTGCTAAATAGTGGTTTCCCAATCCTGGGAAGTGAGAGGCAGAATAGAAGGATTAGTAGATACAGGAAAGGAGCTGGAGAGGAGCAAATTGTCTGACTCATTGATTAACTTTTAATTACATGTACACACCTGTGTCTGTGCATGTGAGCATTAGTGCCACAGAAGCCAGAAGAGGGCAATATATCCTCTGAAGCTGGAGTGACAGGCAGTTGTGAGGCACCTGACCTGGGTGCTGGGATCCGAACTCAGATCCTAGCAAGAGTAATACGTGCTTTTAACTGCTAAGCATTCTCTCTCTCTCTCTCTCTCCTCCCTCTCCCAATGTTCTTTTCCATGGCAGAACCATGTCGGTCCACAAATAACTATTTCAGACCAGCTAGTGAGGAGTCTTAAATGGCCTTACACAGAGAGATGTGCTCCAGGTACAGAAATGGCAGCTCCTATAATCTGAGCATTACATATTACATGTATGTATTGACATGTCGCACTGCACCTCATGAGCATATATAGTTGCTATGTGTCAAGTAAAAATAAAAATACATTTTTTTTCAAAGTTCGGTTAAAGAAGGATGCTAAATATATCTTCATTTACTTTGCAGCGTAGTTAACACGAACTCTTTGCAACTCTTTCAGCAGAAGTATTAATATCTACCATAAGTTGGTGTTCGGGGCAGGAAAGTCAAATTATTGTTTTTGGATAGGATCTGCTGTTAGTCTTTACTTCGAATATATTCATATGTTGATGTCTGTAGAAAGAGGCAGTTAATATCAGGGTGGAGATAGCAGGTGGCAGAAAAAAACAAACAAACAAACAAAAAAAAACCCAACAAAACAAACAACAGGGAATGTTGAAAGTCCAGATCCTTAGTTTGTGTAATTTCATGTCACAGAACTCTGATGCGCTCCAACTCTTAGCTCTGAGGGTTCTCAGCGTTGTTTCACACATTGGAAACATTTGCACTAGCTGCTTAAGTAATTTTATGCCCTGTGTAACGAAAGGCACGGAAAGATTAAACATAAATTTGGGGCTTTCACCTAACAGTTAACAAAGTAGATCCAGGCTGTCAACTGTGTTGTTAATCAAAACAAAACTGTGGCACAGGCTGCTGAGATGACTTCGTGGATAAAGGTGCTTTCCCTCTACCCCAAAGAACCTGAAGCCCGTGTCAATGGGGGTGGAAAGAACAGCTCAGAAGTTGTCCTCTGATCCCCACGCATGCACAAGGCATGTGCACAAGACTACACACACGTATGCATTGATGCACACACCCACACACAATGACTAAGTAAATGAAAAGTATTATAAATCGGTTTGTAAAAAAGGATTCATTATAATAAAGTTAATTGATATGTACATATACATACAACATATATGTACAAATGTCATTCTGATAGGGAGAAGTATGTGAAATTTTTGGTTATTACCTTGGTGCCTTCTAAATTTTCTACAGCTGATATAATAGTTTAAATACATAGAGGACCTGAAAATTAAATAAATAAATGCTTACTATTTCATTATTGAGTGTTACCTTTCTGTTATTTGTATCCTGCAATATCTGCCATCAAGCAAATGCATCAATAAATACAATAAGTCATCTTCTAGGAATGGCTACTGCTGCTGCCGCTCAAAACTGTGGCCCTCAAAGGGTTTCCAGTTTTTAACTCTTATGTGAATCTCAGCAGTGAATTTAGGAATTGAAAAAAGTGAGGTTTAATTCAATACAGCAAGGTTTTTTAAAAAACAGAAACAAAAACCTGTGATCTTTTATTGTTCTTTGCCCAAGATGGAGATACATAGACCCTTAAGATATAATTCCAGGGAGGGAATTCTGATCCCTGCAACCAATATAGTCTAAGACAGAGTTTATTGTAGCTGATGAAAGCCAAGCGCTGCCTGCCTCTGGGAACTGGGTGGTGACTGCTTTCACTACCTGGGGGCTCTGGGACATAGCGGATTCAGTTTTTGCAACTCGGAAATTTCAAACACAGGCAGGACAAAAAAAAATTCTATATATGCCACTTGTTCTTTGTTTCTTTTCCGATCTTCTCCTCTGTGTCTTTTCTTTTTCTTTGTGTCTTTCTTTCATCCTCTGTCTTTTTCTCTTCTTTCCCTTTTTAAAAATCTCCTGGCCCAACTAGAAATGACTGCCTTAATACCCACCAGAGGGAAGCAGTCATGCATAATTAAAAAAATAATTACCCTCCTTTTCTACTCTCCTGTCTTGCTGACATCTCCTATCAAAGTTTGGGTTTGTGGAGCCCCTTTCTCCCAGGGTGAGGTCCCTCCCAGACAGGAAGGTAGGCACTTGGGGAGGTAAACATTAACACTTTCTAGCCAGTGGGGGACCAATTCGCATAATGCTTCAATAGACTCTCTCTTATTGTAGGCTGAACCCTGTTCTGCCCAGTGCAGGGGTGAGTGGCTGGCAGCAGAGACCTGATTAAAACACACCTTGGAGGAAGGAACAGAGGGAGAAATGCATTCCTCTCAGCCCCCATCATCTTCACGCCTTGCTGGCATGCTTCCCCTCTGCCAGGAGGATGTTACTCACTATTTTAACATGCTCCCTTAATATTTGGCAGGATCTTTTTTTTTTTTTTTTTTCCTTCAAAAAGAGAGCAACACAATCACAAAATTCAGAAAAACAACAGGTTGCAGCTTGATCTTTTCCGGGTAATTGAGACCATTTATTACTGCAAAGGGAATAAATGGTCATTGAGGAACGAGTCTGGAAAGGCTGATGTGTCAAGCCTGGGAGGGTAGGCTCCTAGGACTTCCATTTGTATGAGAAATGGGAGAGTCTTGAATATCAAACTGTGTAAGCCACACGAACAAGTGACAGAGTGCAGCAATTACCTCTGAGAGGGAATCTCTGGTTATTAACAGTCGACAAGGAGGAATCACAGGACAATTAGGAGCATCACAAACATACTTGACCAATTTCTCTTGGTAAGAGGAAGCCACCCGACCCAAGCCACCATCCCTTTCATCAGGGGCTTCTCTGCCCTGCTGACACCAAGAGCCCTTCCAGTCCTGGTTCAGCTGAAGTGCACTGAGTCAGAGCTCACAGGCAAGGTTGCTCTAGTTCTGTAAGGGCTTTGTGGGCCTTCTCTAGCCTCTGAGAATTCTGGCTCAATGCTGTGATAACTTAGGGTTAACATCTTTTGCATTGAGAATGGTGTCAGTTACTCTCTTAGTCACACAGCAGGCAGCTTTGCATTGGGTTGTAAAGAAGGAACGCCCCAGTAGGTTTCCTTCCTACACAGATGAAGTGTGCTTCTGGCCCTTTGTGGGTCAGCCAGAAAGCAGAGGGGTGAGCTGAGAGAAAGGAGCGTCCCCCGTGTCTTTAATGGCAGCCCCCTAACTAGGGAGAATTCACCAGTAAATGCATCATGCTTTGTTCAGAACAAAGTGATAAATATTGATATATACTCTGTTTATTTCCAAGTCTGTTTGCTTTGCTGTTTCCCAGCCCTATGGAAATTTGGGAAAATGAAAGATTGCTTTTCTCTGTTGCTGCAGGCAGCTCCCATTAGGTTCAAAGAGCTATGTTTTTGTTTGTTTGTTTTTGTTTTGGTGTGTGTGTGTGTGTGTGTGTTTGTGTAGGCTAGAAATCAACACTGATTATCTTTCTCAATCACCCTCTTTCTTATTTTTGAGATCAGCTCTCTTATTGAACCAGAGCTGACCAATTCTGCAAGACTGACTGGTCAGCAACCCCCATGGAGTGCCCCCCCCTACTTCCCCAATCTGAGAACGAGGGTAAGTGCTGCCCTTCTAGGTCCTTTTTAAAGAGAGGATCAAACTCTGGTTCTCCGGGGGCACACTTTACCAAAGAAGCCCCCTCCCGCCCACAAGTGTGCTTTCAGGTCTGAGTTTGAAGAAACATCATCGAAACAAAGTGAATAAGGAAGTGGGGTGTGGATATGATCAAGCTGCACTGTACAGACGTGTGACATTTTCAGAGAATAAATTAAAACAACAACAACAACAAACAAACAGCATAGGCAGGAGAGATGGGTAGAGCTTGGGGGTGTGTGCTGCTCCTCAGAAGACCTGGTCCCCATCACGCACCTCTGTTGCGTCACACGACGGACCACAGCACATATCATACCAAGTATCACAATTGCATTTTAGTCCACCTTGAGGGAATCCAGTGCCTCTCTGCTGACTTCCTGGGGTGTCACACACACACACACACACACACACACACACACACACACACACACAC
>NW_026596069.1:21143011-21190074 GCF_907164565.1 Psammomys obesus
CACACACACACACACACACACACACACACACACACACACACACACACTAAAAACAGAACATAGAAGAAATCTTTAAAAAAAAGAAACAAACAAAAGCCCACATGAATGAGAGGGTATGGGCATGAGTAGGCAGTGGTACGTACGTACGTAGGTAGCTGCAGAGGGCAAGCTGGGAGCCAGCCTCTGGACACTCTCTGACCTTCCTGGACTGGAAATCTGAGGTTAAATCAAAGTCCAGCTTGCCTGTGGATAGCACCGTTGGGTCTGCTGGCGTGGTGTGGGCCGTATGATTTTGGGCAGTGATAAATTGGAAGGTTCATTGCTGCTGCATGAAACCCATCGCTGTTATTTTAAGCTTGAGTTTTATTTGGGCTGGAAGAACTGTCCATTGCCTGGAAATAGCTGCGGCAGCCACAGCCGTCACCCGTCAGCAGGAATATCTGCCAACTGCCTTCCTTGGGGAGCCATTTGGTGTCCTGGGATAAGTACAAATTTTATTTTATTATTTTAGCTGGCTGGAGTCCTTGTTGAAGGGGGCATTGTGGATATAGGAGTGGTTTGTTTTGTTTGGAATGGCAACTCTCAAACTTTAGTGCGCATCCGGGTCTCCCAGGGAGTTTGTCACGAGGCAGAGTCTGGAACCCCGCCCTGCAGGTCCAGGTTCAATGGAACCCAAACATTTCTATAGGATTTGTAATTTTCACCAAGGCCTCAAGGGATGTTTGCCAAACATCATTTGATGTCTGCACTTTGAAGAAATACTAGTTTGTAAATTTTAATCCAGGTGAAATTTTACAAAAGAAAGAGCTCCCTTTTGACCTGAAGTCCATCGGTGGAGTTGAGTTTCTCCGTCTGCTCCCCAGTGTGAAGTCTGGTAGAATGACTTTCCCAGCACAGACCTTTCTAAGCAGGGAAAGTTGGCCTGACTCTGTGGTGAAATACCTTAATATTTGAACCCAACCCAACAGAAGCTCCAGGCATTGTCCTTATTTGAAGCCCGCGGTTTTGTCCTGTGTAAGGAGACCTTTCAAGTCTGGGCCCTCCTAGCGATGGCAGGAGGAAAAGAGGCATGGTTTCTGGAAAATTCCACGCGGTTCTTCCCACTTCTGTTACTTAATATACTAATTCTTTTGTCCCCAGTGATGACCCCATGCGTGCCTCCTTTCACACTGGAATGCTCTTTGAGGCTGAACTCGTCACACAATGCCAAAGTGAGCCGCAGTGCAGGCAAATATTTTATTCAGGAAGGGATTTTTAAAAAAAAAATAAACACACTTTAGAAGATATGACTTGGGTACAGCTCCCGCTGAGCCGTGGCCAGCGTGCAAAAGCGTCTAATATTTACAGCTCACAGAGATAGCACGTGAGAATCTACCTGGAAGCCAGCACTGCAGTTCCTGTCATCAATTTATGTACCAACACTCACCCTCTGCAATCATCATCAGGACTGTTACTCTTGGGAGGTGAGAACATTTACAATGCGTCCTCTGAGCAAATGTTTAGGATCCGGTGCAGCGCCCTCTTCCGAGGCCACTCCCGCAAACACCCGGGATCTTCAATGTCTGACAGTTGGGACTTTGCAGGCTTTGCCTTAGCCATTCAGATTTCCTCTCCTCCAATCCCTAGAACCCTCCCCACCACACCCCTACCCGTACCTCTGCACCCCCGACCTCGCCGCTGCCCAATTTCCATTACCTTAGACTGTTCCCATTTTGTTTAACCGTTAAATAGTGGTTGTTTTTCTGTGTTATCTTTTATCTTCCCAAGTTTGTCCATGTTGTAGCTGCCTGCAGGGGTTCTCCAGAGTGTGTGTACACCAGCTTTCACTGTTGATCGCTCAGTGGCCATGTAGGCAGTTTCCGCGTGTTGAATACTCTGCAGCGGACTGAAGCGTGTGGATGTCTCTCTGAGAATAACATGGGGTCACCTTGAATTCTCTGGTCTTTGAGGCCCCTCACTACTGTTTTCCAGTAATGGCTGCAGTGATTAACTGCAGTAACGCCCTCCCCAGTAGCACAAAAAAATCCATTTTTTTTTTTCCCTGAGTCCTTGCTGACATTTACTGACATTTGCAATAGTTTGTCTATCTGGGATTTTGTTTCTTTGGGTGCTGTTTTAATGTATTTTTCAGCACTGGGGACTGAACCCAGGGCCTCTTACATACTTTGCAAGTACCCTACCATGAACTTCTATTGCCCCTGCCCATTTTTCCCAGGGTGGCCTTGAACTGATTTTGCCCAGTCTTGCCTTAAATTTCACTCTGGTCAAACCTTCTGTCACTGAAATATAGACCCTAGCAGTGGCCTTTAACTTTGGATCTTCCTGCTTCAGCCTCCCTTGTACCTGGGATGACAGGCATAACATTGGCCCCGGTACCTTTTGTGTATTTGGTTCTGAATCTTGGTTCTGAAACATCTTACTATGATTTTTGACTTGTATTTGTCTGTGGGCTAGTGGTATATATATAAAAGATATTTATTTATATATAAAACATATCTGTCTTTGTTTGTGTCTCCTCTTTGGAGAAACGTTTGTTTGAGCCTCTTAAAGCTGGATTACTTGCTTAATTGCTGGTGAGTCACTGGGATTCCTTCTAGAAGCCGTGTCTTTATGCACAGCTTCTGGACATTTGCTTTGATTACCTAGAGAGTCTTTCCACACTGTTGATCATTCCTTTGTTAGGTCCAGGTTTTGACATTTGGAGTACTCTGTCTGGTTTTACTTTTGTTTGTTTTTGTCTTGTGGTTTTGGTGTCACATCTAGGAAACCATGGGCAGGGAAGGTCCATCTCAAGGAGCTTTCTCCCAATGCATCTAGACTTTTTTTTTTTTTTTTATAGTTTCAACCCTTTCACTTATTTATATCTAAAGCTTATTTTCACATCTTGTGTAAATAGTGATGCAATTTTATTTTGTTCATGCAGATCACACTTTGAAAAGACCTGTCCTTTCTCCATTGTGTCCTCTCAGCAGCCTTATCTTTTTAAATATGTTTTTGTATTCTAAGGTTGATGCATTTAATTACATCCACTCAAACATAAGACACGATTGACAGAAATTGACACATTTGTAATAATTAAATATGTCACCCTGATGATTAATAAATCTATTGATGAGAGGCATAAACATGTAAATGTTTTACAAAAGAAACATCAAGCTTGTAAAACGGAATTTTTATGTATCACTGGGACAATAATTCGAATATTTTAGGATGAAAAATTGCAATTGAAATTTTTCTTATTTTTCTTTATTTATTTTAAATTTATTCATTTTGCCTCCCAATCATAGCCCTCTCTCTCCTCTCTACCTGGTCCCTCCTTCCTCTGTTTTCCCCCTATATCTCCTCCCCTGCTCCTCAGAAAATCGGATCACCCACCGCCAACCCACCCCTGCACATCAAGTAGCATTAGACTGAGTGCATCCTCTTCCACTAAGGCAGGGCAAGGCAGCCACACCAGAGAGAAGTGATTGAAATGCAGGCAACAGAGTCCCTGTCAGAGACAGCCCCTGCTCCCCTTACTAGGGCACCCACATGAGGACTAAGCTGCCCATCGGGTACATATGTATAAAAGATCTAGATCCAGTCCATGCATAGTCCTTGATTGGTGCTTCAGTCTCTGTATACCTTCCTGGGCCTGATTAGTTGGCTCTGTTGGTCTTCCTGTGGAGCGCCTGTCCTCTCCAGGTCCATCTATCCTTCCCCCAACTCTTCACAAGGCCCCCTGTGCTTTGCCTAATGTTTGACTGTGAGGCTCAGCATCTGTTTTGATCTGAGCATGGAGTATCTCAGAGGACAGTTATGCTGGGCTCCTGTCTGCAAGCATAGCAGAGTATCCTTAATAGTGTCAGGGGCTGGCTCTCTACCATGGGGTAGGTCTCAGGTTGGGCCAGGCATTGGTTGGACATTTTCTCAATCTCTGCTCTGACTTTATCTCTGCATATCTAGTAGAAAGGGTAAAAACTTGTTCTTTTTTTATTAATTAAGTTATTTATTTACTTTACATCCTGATTGCAGTTTTCCCTCAGTCTTCTCCCAGTCCTTCCCTCTCACCTCTCCTCCCTGCCTATCCACCACTCCTCTCCCTTTCCTCAGAAAAAGGGAGGCCTCCCATGCATGACAACAAACCTTGGCATATCAAGTTGCAGTAAGACTAGGTGCATCTTCTTCTATCAAGGCTAAACAAGGCTTCCCAGTAAAAGGACAGGGACCCAAAGGCAAGCAATGTAGTCAGAGACAGACCTTACTCCAACTTTAGGAGTCTTACGTGAACACCCAGCTGCACAACTGTTACAGATGTTCAGAAGGCGTAGGTCCATCCCATTCATGCTCTCTAGATGCTGGTTTAGTTTCTATAAACCCGTATGCACCCAGGTTAGTTGATTCTGTATGTTTTTTTTTTTTTTTGTGGTGGCCTTAACCCCTCTGGGTCCTTTAAGTTTTCTTTACCTTCTTCTACAGGATCCTCCAAGATCCATTTAATGTTTGGCTGTGGGTCTCTGCATCTGTTTCCATAAGTTGCTGGGTGAAACCCTCTGATGACAGTCATGCTAGGCTCCTGTCAGCAAGTATAGAAGAATACCACTAATAGTGTCAGGGATGGGCTTTCTCTCACGACATTTGCCTCAAACTGGGCCAGTCATTGGTTGGCCCTTCCCTCAAATTTACCCCTGCACATCTTGTAGGGAGAAAAAATAGTGGGTCTAAGGTTTGTGGCCAGGCTGGTATCCCATTCCCTCCATTGGAAGTCTTGCCTGGTTGCAGGAAACAGTTGATCCGTATCCCCCATTTCTAGGAGTCTTAGCTAGGGTCACCCGCATAGATTCCTGGGAATTTTCATTGTCCGAGGTTTCTAGGTTGTCCCAGAGATGACCCCTCCATCCAGTTGTCTCTCCCTCACTCTTTCCCTCCCCTCATCCCTCCTGTTCCCATCCTCAACCCCTCTCCAACACAGTACCCTCCCTCTATCCACCCCCAAAGCCTTATCTATTTCCCCTTCTCAGTGAGATTCATTCATGCCCCTTTGGGTCCTCCTTGTTACTTAGCTTCTTTGAGTCTGTGGTTTGTAGTATAGTTATCCTTTATTTTATGACTAGTATCCATTTATAAGTGAGCACTTACCATGTTTGTCTTTCTGGGTTACCTCACGCAGGATGATCTTTTCTAGTTTTATCCATTTGCCTGCAAATTTCACTATGTCATTGTTTTTCATGACTGAGTAATACTCCATTGTATAAATGTACCACATTCTCTTTATTCATTCTTTGGTTGAGGGCTGTCTTGGTTGTTTTCAGTTTCTGGCTATTACGAATAAAGCCGCTATGAACATTGCTGAACAAGTGTCCTTGTGGTATGGCATATTTCCAAAGGTTGTAAAGGTTTATTTGTTTGTTTTGTTTTATTCCATTTTTTTGTGACATCATTTCTCTGTGAAGCCCTGGCTATCTGTAGACGAGGCTGGCTTTGAGCTCACAGAGATCTGCCTGCTGAGTGCTGGTATTAAAGGTGTGCTCCACCATGCCCTGTTTGTTTTTTTTTAAGTTATGTACTTATTTGTATGAATGTGTGTGCATGCCCTTGCACGTGTGTGGTTTTATGCATACTTACTCTTGTGTACAGGTGCCCACAGAGGCAAGAAGAGGATGCCCTCTGACATATGTGCCGGGAACTGAACTCTAGTCTTCTAAAAGAGTATGAACAGAAGGTAGGGCTGGGTGAAAAAGCCTTGGTCTAATCTTAGCCACCGAAACAGGGTCTCACTGTGTGCCTCGCTGGCGTGGAGCTCTCTGTGTGCATCAGGCTGTTCTTGAATTCATAAAGATACATCTGCTTCTGCCCCTCTGTGCTAAGATTAAATGTGTAGGTTACCTTACCTGACTTTTGGAAGTGAAGTCTCACGAGAGTAAATGGATCTCTGGGGGAAGAGGGTGTGGCCCATCCCCCACTCCCCGTTCATACTCTGTCTTTTAACGAGAAGGTGATGTGACTGTCCAGCCTCCTTACTTCCATGTCCTGGCCATAGTTTTTCTCCCACAATGTGCTGTACCCTTCTGGAACTATGGGCTAAATTAGACTCTTTCTTCCCTTTTAGCAAGGTATTTTGTGACATCACTCTTTTCCTTTCCCAGAGTGAAAGGTTATTGGAACCACGTGATATGTAAATTAGATTTCTTCATCCACTTTATATAATACGTTTTGAGGCCCATCTCAAGGAGTCCTCTCCATGCTTTTCAAGACACAGCAGCCCACTTCTTGGAAGCATTCAATGATAAGAACATTTTATTTCTCCTTGGACTCACTGCAGTGTTAGTAGTTCTAAGCTAGGCCAGAATGAGTGAAACAGCCACCAAACTCATGGGCAGGTTTTTGTGTGAATATGTTTGAATTCTTCTGAGTACGTATAAACTTAAGGCTTAGAAAAAAAATAGTTAACCTGGTGTTTTTGAATATCCAATACTCAAAAGTTTTGTCCACCTATTTTCTTTTATCTTTATTATTGCTTGCTTGAATTTTTTTTTTTGGTAAAAACAAAACAAAACAAAAAAACCAAAAAACAGGGTTTGGATTTTGCCATTTATTAACCGTGTAGCAATGGATATGACCTTAGACGAAGATGAAGAGAGCAATGCTCTCTCAATTCAAGAGATAGAGAGCAATGAAGGTGACAGTTCCTGTGAGGGTGATTTGCAGATAGATTATGGGCCGTCTTACAACCACTCACAGGCATCTCTAAGAAATTAAATATTGCCAGCATTAGCTCATTTTCTTTCTGTAGCTCAAGATTTAACAGAGTCAACTTCAGGAAACAAGGCTTTGTCTTGGCTCATGGTTCACGGTGATAAGGTCTGTCATGGTGGGAAGGCATGGTGGCAGGAGCATGTGATGGCTGGTCACAGAGAAAGACCAATGTTGGTGCTCAGCTTGCATTGTCCTTTTCTTCAGTCTAGAACCCAGAAAGATATGATGGTGTCACCCACAGACACCATATGATGGTGTCTTCCCACCTCATAACCTAATTCAGAAACTCCCGTACATATGCTCCCAGAGGCCCGTCTCCTAAGTGATTCTAGATTCTGTCATATTGACGATAAGAACTGTCATACAGGGCACAACTCACTTGATCTTCCGTGCATAGTTTAGGCTGAAAGGAAATCTTGCATCCCGTCTTCAGGACATCTGTTCAGTTATATGAGCTCCAATCTCCTTAATAGTCCCCAGACAGGAAGCATGCTGTGGGAGACACAAAACTATGAAATCCACGGCCTAAAGATTGTAAGGATGTTAGAGTATGCTCCTTGTGTGATCCGTGTGTCATCAATATGAAACCCTTTGTTTCTACCCAGCTCTGAACATACTGCCTGTGAATGATGCCACTCAGGCTACTGCAAAAGCTAGGATGTTTTCAGCATTGGAGTTCGCTATCAGTTAATTTACATCCTGTAGTCTCATCCTGACTGTCTAAGGTGTTACCTAACTTCCTGGAGCTTTGTCTGTCCATGGAGACAGTAAACCTCAGGTAAGCCAGGAAGTAGTTCAGTTTCTAATAAGAAGATGTAGCATAAGTTAGGGAGCAACTTTGAGCATCAACCCTACCTCCTTCCATGCTGGTGTCTCTGTGTTTTGTACAGCTAAGAAAACTAGGGCTTATGAAACAGGAGAATATTAATTGCTCCTACCACCGTTTGGGGATGGTTGTGTAGAAAGAGACATGGTTCTGACAAGCATCTCAGTCAAACAAGCTTCCCAGGTAATGTTCTCTCCTAGCAGTTGGCTCTCCCCTGTGCCTCTCCACACTGCTCAGCATGGCATTTTATGACTGGGAGTTCCTGACGATGTTCTGGCCTGCTCTCCTAGAGGACAGGTCCATGTGTCACGCAACAGTTTCCCCTAGCATATGAGACAGATTCAGGGACAGGGCAGGTGTTTGACATAGAACTGGAGGGAACTGGAACTGGATTTGTATCTCTGTACTTTGACACTAGTCTGGCCATGCTCCATCTTCCTGCACCATCCCTCCATTTGGAGGCCTCACTTGCTTGACCAACAAAGAGGTCAAGCAACTACTCACCACTGTCTTTACTGCATACTTTTTCAATCATCCAGCTGGAAAGGGTGCTTCTCTCCTTCTAGTTTCCAGTGGTGACCTGTGTATGGGCACCACAAATGTCACCACAAATGTCACATATCCTTGACCTTTCATGTATGCCTCACTAGGAAGAACAGACCTTTGTGCATTTCCTCACGGATGCTACCTACTTCTTTAGGACTCATTGTACTGACTCAGATAGAATGTAGTAACAGCTGTTCCTTCTCTGACATTCTTGAGCCTATGACCAGAAGGCCCCAGAGGGGAGCAACACCGATCTTACAAACCCCTTTATTCCAGTCTTGGGTGCCACAAAACCCCTCATGTTTAATAACTGTCCTTTGGAAGCAGTTGCTCATAAGAGATGGGGGTTACGAGAAATCATGAAGCAAGAGCCACTCTATTCTGTATCCGGCTGCAGGCCGCTTCGCAGTTTGCTTCTGTATGCAATGGTAACCGTGCTGAGGATACCTGCGGACAGACACCCAGGCCAGGAAAAGGCAGATCTGTGCAGTTGTCTTCTAATAAGGTCAAAGGCGTAATGTATTATGCAGCTCTGCATGTGGCCGGGCTCATTAGAGCAGGAGAGGGTTGTGGGGCCTGTGTGGGAGATTCAGAGGCAGGGTTTCATTTGGGGTCTGTGCCTCGTGGGTGTCCTAGGCTTTCTTCTCAGAGCATCAATTGGGGGAGGAGTGAGGGGTAGTAGGAACACTGAAGAAGCCTCAGGGACATCTGGGAGTCCCACAGGGGCCCTTCACCCTCTGTTATCTGCGGTTTGGTTTTTTTTCACCCCTGTTCACTAAAGCTGGAAGCCACACAATCTGCAGAGGCCTTTCTTGCACCCTGTTTCACTTCAGCAAATGCTGCTGAGGGCTGTGTTTTGGTGTACTTCAAGAGGAGCGGGAGGCAAGCACTGAAGGCCAAAGCCTGACAGCCTGACAAGCCTGATTGTCATTTACATTCACAGCACTAGGCGAGAGCAAGTGACTGAGAGATTGATTGATTTGTTTTGCTGAGGCTCCTTTGTGGTCTTTTGGGTGGATTTCTAGCCCCACCTCTCAGCCTCAAAGCCCTTGCTTTGCCTGCTGTTGCTTTTTTATTTGGGGGTAATGAAAATTTGTTATACGCCTTCCCTTTCATCTGTACGTGGCAGGCTGTCACAGCGAAACGAGCCATTCCGCAGTCTTGCTCCTGTCCAAATTGCTAAATGTTTTTTTTCCAATTGCTTCCCTAATGGGCCGAGATAATGGGAGCGGCATGCTCTCTGCCCACGCAGGAGATGCCAGCGCATTTGCCCAGCACACATGTGTGGTGGGCACCCAGCCCCTCTGTCCACAGAGAGGCCAGAGCCTGGCAGAGAAAGGCTCGCCTGTGCACCTGCCCCTTGCCCTCGAGGCCACCAGAGGCTCAGCACCCAGCAAAAGTAGCGATCACTGACCAGGAGGTCCTCACAAGTTGAGACTCTGTCAAGGAGGCGGGCGATCTAGGCCAGAGTCCCAAACCCCGTCAAGCAATAGCAGAGGAAAGACCAGCTTTTTATGGACTCCAGTCGCTTTCCCCGGAGGGGAAGGGCTCTGGCACTCCCCGCGGCTGCCTGGTCTGTGTGTTGGACACTCAACTGTGGCTGACCCACAGCTTTACGAGCCTAAGTGCGTACCCAGGAACAGAAGTGAGGAGGTTGTGTGTGATAAGAAAATAATTTGCCAAAACTGCAACAATAAAGAGGGCCTGGTGGGATCTCTTACGGTGTGAATAGCCCCGAGCAGCTGCAGCTCTCCCTCTCTGCTCTCACAGTTATTTCATTTTTAGAACAACTAAAAAGCTGAATGCCTTGCATGAGCCCGGTGCATCTTGCTTCAGTTTCCAGCCCAGCGTTCCTTTCTCTTTCTGGGAGTCTTAACATCCGTGCAGCCTGGACAGAGTGTTCCTTGGCGCTGTGGCTTCAGCTGGTCTGTTCCTTGGCGCAGGGACAACTGCTCTGCTTGGCTCCAGTGCTACCCTTCCCCGGAAGGATCCCTTGAATGCAGAGTGCTCCAGCCAGCCCCCCTGTGGCTCGGGAACAGGTGCTCCCATATTGGACAGTATAGAGCGCTCCACTCTGTATTTAATAGACAAGATCCTTTCTGGTTTAGTGTGTCAACATTTTTGAGCATAGGGAGATATAGGAAGGAACAGGAGTGTTCAGATAGCGCTCAGCTGAAGCAGAAATTTTATTCTGGGAGCAGAGAAAATGGTATTGTGGAGGGCAAGAACTCGAGCTCTAGGAGGCAAGTTCAGACTTGATTGGCTGGCCAAGAGGAAGGAGTTGAAAGGATGGTGACTGAGCACGGTGGTGATCCAAGGAAAACACTGTTGTAAAATAATTTGACTAGATCGCTGGAGTGGGTGAGAAATGTGAGTGAGTTAATGACAGAAGGAATCCATTGGTGTTGTTAGTCATAAAAATGGAATAAGAAAAATACAACCAATAATTTCAAAATGGAACATCTCTGGTGTGAATTTGGGAGAAGAGGGAAAAAATACAAAATAGTTTTTAAGGTTCTTTGTTCTTTTTTATTCTTTTCTTTTTAAGTAAGTGGATTGACCTAGTGATGAGAATAAGAAAATCTGGAAGAAAATCTCATTCTGGAGAGAAGAAGAACTCAGTTTTGTTTTGAATGTTTGGAATTTATAGAAACCTTCCAAATAAATGTCTTCATGCTCTGATTCCAATTAGCAAGTGTGTAACACAAGATGGACAGTGTAAAGCCGAGAGGGCTAAGGCATACACCTTAGCACATAGAAGGGAAGTATCTGTAATAGTCCAAAAAGAACGTATGTTCAATGGCATGAAAGCTCTTGGGAATAACATGTTTTCACAAGAAGGCAGAAACCAGCCATAGTGAATGAGACATAGAGCCCAAAGGCAACGAGGGCTGAGACTTGGAACTGGAATTGGAGTGTAGGATTCCAAAACAGATATGGGGAGACCAATACCCCCAGACCAGGGGGAATGGGTGGTATTGTCAGGTGTTAGGGGATGAGACATTCCTAAGGAGACATTAAGAGCTGGGTCAATTGGCAGCTGCCATTTCTTTGTGACTAAATGCCTGACAAGAAGCAAGTTAAAGATGGTTCCGTTTGGTTTATTGTCTGAAGGGATAGTTCATCACATCATGGAAGGCATGGAGGTAGGGTTCTGACGGTTACCCAGAGATAGATGAGGTTTCACAGATGGGACAGGAAGTGGATCCAGGCTATAGGTTTCAAGCTTCTCTCCCCATCCCTGTCATGACCCATTTCTTCCAGCTAAGCCTCACCGGTGTGTAGAGACGCTTCACATTCAAATCATGACAGTAGATTATTAGGAAATAGTAGATAGTACTGCTGTATTGGGGGGCAGAGGAATCTATGTTTTATCCAAAGCCATGAAGCTGATGGGAGGCCATCAGGCTGAGGGGAAGGCAGAGAGAGGATACGATGTGGGTGCAGATGACCCTTTCAGTGGGCTCCGGTTACTTGTGTTATTAACTTTGACACTGCATGACACAGTTAGTTTCTAGAACGCTTTAGAGTCTCATGCAACCCGCCAAAGCCCCAAGAGGCTTTTATAATCTACTTTCTCTATTGTAAGTCTTATCTTTATCATTCAGAAAAGTGTCTTCTATTTATAAGATTCTTAAAATAAGACTGTAAGTTTCCTTGTCTTGTGGCACACCCAGTCTCTCTTTTGATAAAATTTTATAGTTTCTACTGCACTTGTAGTTCCAAAAAAATCTTAGAGAGGTGAGCAAGAGAGAAAATATTCCTTCTTACACAGAGAGGTTTGTACAGTTGGAAGGAAAGGAAGATGCAATATAAGGTCAGATCTTAAGTGCCAGGCTTTCAGGCTAGTACCCAGCTTCCTTTGGGGGACAAGGAAGCTTGGTCCCTGGAATACACAGGGATACGTGTGAAGGGCAGATGTGAGGAGGATTGTGTAGAGTGGGAAGCTCATGCAAAGGTGTGCAAGGAGGGGAGCTGAGGGGAAGCTAAGGAACAGATAAAGTTGCTCCCATCCAGAGTAGACAGAGTTACAGGTCAAGGAGAATGAATTCTAGGTGCAACAAGAAGCCATTGGGGGTTTTTGGAAATCAAATGGCACGGTCTGCTCGTGTTTGTGAACGGTGACACTGTTCATCACAGCTCAGTGGAGATGGGTCCTGGGTGGCTAACCTGGAACCCACTGCAGTGAACAGGGAGACGGTAGACAGTATTCTGAGGAGGCCTGGAGGGTGGGGGAACTGGAAGACAAGACAAGAAGCAGGGGATGTTGTAGGAGATGTCTCAGTTAGGAATGTTGTCTAAACATGGGGACTTGAGTTTGAGCCCCAGAACCTGCATAAAAAGCCAGACGATGTGAATGCACCTGTAACCTCAGCGCTGGGCAGGGACAGACAGGACTATGCCTGGAGCTTGCCGGCTGGAGGGTCTCGCTAATCTAGGAGTTCTAGGGTTAGGGAGAAACACTGTCTCAACATTTAAGGGAGAGCAATGCTCAAGCTGACCTCTGGCCTCCACATATACTCAAACACCCACAGATGTGCACACAACACACACACACACACACACACACACACACACACACACACACACACGAGTCTTTACCTGGAAGAAGGTGAAGTGGTCAGACACAGGACACATTTGGGACAAGAGTGACCAGTGGGTGGATGACCGCAATGGAGAGAGGCTATAAAGGCTTCAGGTATTTTACCTCAGCACGTTGGCAGAATGGGTGAGTCTCAGATCAAGAAGAGCGAAATCCCGGGGGCAATGCTCCTGACATCATGACCTTTGAATTGCTTCTACCTGGAGGGACCTATTTTTTTTCAATAAACTGGGTCAGGATTCTTAAACTAAAGGCATAAACAAATAATAGCATCAATAATAACAAAAGAACCCCACAGTGCTGCAAAAGGGGGAAAAATAATGCAAAGAGTTGATAAGCACAAAGCGGTCTATCACACTGTTGTCACCAAGTATATGAAATAGCTATAATATAAAGATTGTTGATGAAACGCTATGTAGTATTTCTTATAGACAATAACTAACAAATGAAATAGAGGGTCTCGCCTCGGTCCTTCTAAATGAATACATACTGAGAAGGCTGCTTGAGTCACTAGAGGCGAAAGGTCTCCCGTTCAGCCAAGGCATCCCAGGATGGCTTGAAGGTCCGGAGCGCAGCAGCTGTGGCTTCACACACCACATCCAGGACCGTGTCAGAAAGGGAAGACTTAATAGCTAGAGAATTAAATGGTTACCAACCCGTGAGCATCCAGTTCACATGTGTTTGTTGGTTTGGGGCTCCAGGTGAGTGCTTCAGCTATCATCATACATCAAACTTCCCAGGAAAGGGCATAGATTATGGTAGAAGGGAGAGGTTAAATTGGAGGGGTTCCAGCCTACACTCTGTGCTGATCCACAGGAAACTCGAGCTCCCACCTGCTCAGAGCTTTAGTGTCCTCAGTGAAGAGCAGACCTGCCTGGGAGAGGGTTTACACACAAGATGGATTTTTGTTGCACAAAATTAAAAAAAAGTAACTTCATGATGAACAGCAAACACATATATGTAGTCCGTCCCAATTTTCAAATTGTTGTACATCTCAGAGGAGACGTAGGTGTGGGTAGGAGATGGAAGAAGATGTCTCGTGAGCGGCATCAACTCTCCTTGAGTTGAATCAGAATACTTCATGCATGTGATGAACAAGGGACCTTCCTCTGTTCCTCTAGGAAAGTTGTTCACCTCTGTGAATAGTGCGACAGGGAGAAGGTTCAAACCATAATATTAAAGGGCAATGAATAGAATCATAAGTCCACAGAAAGACGGTGCCTGTACAAACATTGAGATTTAATTTTTTTATTTTATGTGCATCTGTGTTAGGCCTACATGCACGTCTATAAGCAACATGTATGCAGGCCCTGAAGACCAGAAGACCGGGGGACCAGAGGGCGAGTGTGAGATGCATTCCCTGGGACTGGAGTTACTCACTGGTCGTTAGTCCCCGTGTGGGTGCTGAGCATCAAGCCAGGTCTTCTGGGAGTGTAGTTAGTGCTTTCATTCACTGAGCCCCAGCTCCAGTCCAATAATGGCAGGCGGGAGTAAGCAGGAGTAAGCAGTCTTCTAAGATCTCCATAATCATTGTGGTTAGAATTGTCAGCTAGAAGAGGTGTGTGTGTGTATGTATGTGTGTGTGTGTGTGTGTGTGTGTGTGTGTGTGTGTGTGTGTGTGTGTGAATGTGTGTATGTGAGTGTTTCTGTGCATGAGTTCTTTTGTATATGCACATGGAGAGGCCAGAGGTTGATTTATTTCAGGAATTTTCTCTATCGCTCTCTACTTTATTTTCTGAGGCAGTGTCTCTCACTTAACCTGGCCCTCACCATTTCAGCCAGGCCTAGCTAGAGATGCCCCAGGATCCACCCATTTCCCCTGCCCCTTGGCCAGGGCTGAAAAGGTGCCCTTACAGGGGCTTTTACACGGAGGCAGGGAGCCAAATTTGGGTCCACATGCATGAATAGTTCACTGGACCAATTCTCCAGCCTAAAAAATTTTGGAGGGCAGATTTCTGTCCTGTGTTCCTAGTGATAATTCATGCTGCATTTTTAATAAATCGGGCCAAGAGCTTGTGAGAGCCAAGAGTTCTGACAATGACATCTTACAGCTTTGTCTTTGATTGAGCTTATTGGGATACACACATCCCAGGAAGGATGAAAACCTATGAAGTTACAATCTTTGTAGCACATTGGTCCATTTACAGATGAATTTGTTATCTGCCTAACAAAAAGAGTTATCTTCAGCGAATATATCTAAAGAAAAACAAAAACAAACAAACAAACCTGGAAACATTTTTTTTTTTTGAGATCTATAGTTGTGGGTGGCTTGAGAAAAAAATGTTATATAAGCCTGATTAAATAATATGTGGTCATTAAAGATGTTTAGTGAGTGTGATTACATAGGAAATTACTCTTTAAATATACTATTCAATAAAAAATGAGATATGATACTGTGCACATAAACATGTAACAATGCTCAACTACATACGAACTATTTAGATATATGTACAAATTACATGCACATGATTATAGTGTATAAAATATAAATATGTATATAGAGAAATGTATGTGTTCACATAAATTTATATGCATATCTATGTACTTATTATAGACTATGCTTTTATTAATATATTTCATTTTATGTAATGATTTTTTGGCATGGTTTTGTTTATCCTCATAATATAATATACAATATGATCTCCAAGTATGTGAATATCCATGAGTGAAATTTTCACTAGATGGCAAATTTTCAGAATGAACATGTGTTACTTCTACAATAAAATAGCAGCGTTAATTTTTAAAACTCTTCTATGGCTCCCATGGGAAGCACTGTTGTAATGTCAAGCTCCAGAGGCAATGGTCTCAGTCTCCGACTCACATCTTTGTCATGGGTACATCTCCAGGAGTGTGCGTGTGTGCCTGTGTGGGAGACAGAGAGAGAGAGAGGAGAGAGAGAGTTTCATGTCAGGACTTAGTGAGGCAGATTAGAGCTGTGTCTCTGCAAAGCCAGTTCTACTTGCTGAAGGAGAATATGTCTTGTTTATGCTGCAGGCAAAACAAGTATTTTTTTTCCAACCTCAGGTCCATTGTGGAAATGAGCCATCTGTGGCCGCCCTGGTGTGTTCCCAGCCTAATAGCACCTTCACTATCAAACGCCTGGGCTTTTCCAGGAATCTCTGACAGCTGCTGAATTCATAACTTTTGTAGATGTTAAAAAAAATGGTAGAAGGTTGTGTGCTGGGAAACCTTGCCTCTGTGTGGACTGGGGGGAGCACAAAACGAAAGTCAAATGAACCATGTCTGGCTTTTAGAGTCCCACACAGAGGGCTGTCCCCCTGGCCACCACCAGGGTGTGTCAACTCTGTCCCTTTTCATCACTCCTCGCTCGGAGAAACACAGAGGTCCTTGCAGCGTATTCTAAAATGTGATGGCTCTGAAGGATCTTTAATTTTACTAACTAAAGAACGAATGACTTTTCGACTAAGTCGTTTCTTCCTCTGTGTAACTAGAAAACCGAGCTCTCAACTCTCCACTTGCCTGAGAAACAAGGCAGTTGCTTCTGACTGGAAGGAAGGGGCGGTATCTCACTGTCCTTCCTACCCATAGGTGAGCATTTAGAGACACAGGCTGTCCTCAGTCCCTCCTGGTGAGTGGAAGGAAGAGCTGGCCCTATGGGGTTATTTTTAGGGTAACCCCTGTGTACCCTCTTCTTGCTTATATTGCTCCTTCTAAAGGCCAGGAAGGTTTGCTTGAGCTGCTGCTATATCAGGCAATAATTCTGATAGCAAATCAGGTGGCAGACTCACCCCAAATGCAGCCCCTGGTCCTCTCCTAGCTGGCCAGCGAGGCTGTTTCTTGCCTGCATCTTTAGAAATTTGAATTTTGGCTGCTTTCCCCATTGTGGAAGAAAGCTGGAAATAACTCTTGCTACCTTTCCCGGCCTCATCGTTGTCACTCCATACATCACTGAGCAGGGGACAAGAAGGATCATGGACAGTTTGGATCCTCTTCCTCAGGGGAGGATGGGAAAATCCATAAGGTGGTCTCAAACAAAACTCAAGTTGGCTTAAGTAGCTAGACGTTTCCATCTGCGAATGAAAAATATCTTTGACAGTCCACAAAAGTATCCCTTCTGGGCCTTCATTGTTTAAACTTAATATTTCCTGTATTAAACCTTATAAGTCATCACGAGGTAAGTTGAATGCTAAAGAATTCAGAATCAATTAAGAATCCACCAGGAAATCAGAACCTTCTGTTAAGCTGTAAAATGCTCTGGGATGAATTGGTGTCACCTGATAATATTGCACCAGAGATGTATTGTAAAGCCAGATACTCAAGGCCAAATGTCTCTTTCCACAAAAGCTACAATCCCCTCACCGCATGAAGCGGATCAGTGCTGGAAGAATAGAAACAATGAGTGATTAGGCACACCTTCAGCGGTGCCTCTCTCCACTGATACTTGGAGCGAAGACTCTTCACCCACGTGAATACTTGCCACACTCAGAAACAGATTGTGCAGTGACAAGGAGACAGGACAGCCTGGCACCTAGTCATGAGTGTCTAATAGCAGGCTTCCTCTTCTCAGAAAGTGAGGGTCGGGGAACCCATGGTGGCTGACAGGCCCTCTCACACCTAGCTTTTAGGTAGCAGGAACGTGTTTCCACCTTTATGTCAATAAGCAAGCAGAGCTGTGTAACTGTCACAGAAGAGAAACTGCCCAGTGGGGTTCTAGTATGTCATAAACATGCTGAAGAGTAACATTACAGTTTGGAGGAATCTCCTCACCACAGGAAGTTCAAAAACAAACAAACAAACAAACAAACAAACAAACACAAACCAAGAAAAACTTTTCCTAAGGCAGGTAACACACTTCTGATTGGAGGAAATCAAGCCAAGAGGAAATGTACTTTTATTTCAAAGAGGGCAGTCGGCACTTCCCCCTTCATGAGTTGGCAGTCGTTGTGGGTTTAGCATTCTTTCATACAGGCTGTTTGAGATATGTTTTTCAGGTGAGCATGCGCGCGCGCACACACACACACACACACACACACACACATACATTAACTACTACTGAAAGTGAGGGAAGGAGGGTTCCTTCAGCTCATGGTTTGTGGGTGTACTCCCTCACAGTGAGCGAAGTGTGCAGCAGCAGGGGACATGGGGCAGCTGTCACATCAGTCACAGGACAGACAGAAATAAACAGGGGCGATCAGCTGGCATTCTCATTTTATTCAGTCGGAGACCTGACCCTGTGGGATAGCGTAGCCCACACTCGAGTGGGCCTTTCCTCTCCCGTCCAGCCCCGCTAGAAACTCCCTCACAGACACACCCTAAGAGTTTATTCCCTGGGTGACTGCAAATACAGAGAAGATGACAGTGAAGACTTCCATGGCATGTTAGACCAAAGCATTCCAGGCGTAGACGCATGTGTCAAGGTGGAAATGGTTGAGTGCTTGTCCAAGGTTCCTCTGCCCTTTTCTAGGTTGGATTGGTGGCTTTTGTTGGGGCTGGCTTTTCCTTTAATAGACAAACAGACAAGCACCCTTTTCTGGTTTCCTGTTTGAAAAAACAAAACCAAAACAAGCAAACAACTATTTGGTTCATGAAATATCTCTGGCTTGGTTAATGAGGCAGCCTTGGTGCTTGGAGCAAGCAAGTAATTTTAGCAGGATAGAGGTGGCTAATTCCATTGCCAAGCATGCTGAACCATCTACGTGGTCAGTTTTCCATGTGTTCACTCAGAATATATGCAGAGGTGACTGCAAAAATACCGCCTCCTCTCAACACAGCGTGCAAGCTGTTAGCAATCTTCTTTACATTACCTGAGGCTCACTCCATCACCCCTTTCACTTAATGTGATAGATTGCAGAACGTAATATAGAGAAATGTAGTGTGTGTGGCATATAAACTCACAGTGCATATCGGATTTAATATATAATGCACAGAAGCCGCTCTGTAATGCATAGTCAAAAAGGCTGCAAGCTGCTGTATTGATGCCGTGCCCAGTTTGGGAGAAAAGGCAGGCTTCCATTGCCAAAAAAATAGCAGAGTATTCAATTTCACATCCAGTACAGAGTATAAATAAAACATGGTCCATGGTAACGCCAAACTGCACGGAGTGATTTCCCTGAGTAGGTAAACTTATAGCACCCCAGTCTTTGCTTCAAGTTGAATTTCCCCACTTCCCTCAGATGGCAATAGGGAATATGTGACCTTCTACAGCAAGAGTTTCCCACTTAACAGATTCCGGGGGCACCACTGGGCTCCACTGGGTCTCATGCTAATGGACAGCCATTAACCATCTCGGAGTCCCTGGAGTTTTTCAGGCTGAGTTCCTGAATCTCTCCGGAGTCAGAAGTTGACAGGCAGCTGTCAGTCAGTTGAAAACTTCTTACAGCTCTACCCTGCAGTAAATAAAATTTCACCATGTGTAAATAATAATAACAATAAGGATTGTGCCAACATGAATATGATTTAATAAAAACATTAACCTAGGAGCTGTAGCCCTCAAGTCTAGTTATCTGTCTAGAAGTTCATGCAGGGTATATTTCTTATGTTGTTAATATGGAGTTATTTATTTGCTTTGGTAGGTAGTTTTGGAAGAAAGACCATTCTACTTTTAAAACTGCCCTTCATATCACATCACTGATACCTTCACATAAAAAGAGAAGTGAACTCTGAAGTAGGCATAGATATTATGTACCTTTAAGAACAGTTTCTTATTCTTTTTATTGTTGTTAGGCTTTTTTTAAAGATTTTATTGGTGTATGTGTGTACATGTGTACATGCTGTCTCGTGCATGCACACATGTGTGCCACATATAGCCAGCTGTCTGGAGGCTAGAAGAGGGCATCAGATCCTCCTGAGCTGGGTGACAGGTAGTTTTAACCTATCCAATGTGGGTACTGCAAACTGAGCCTGAGAGTTCTCCTAACTGTTGAGCCATCTCTCCAGCTCCTGGAATTTTTGGTTCTTTTGCTTTGAGAGAAGATCTCAGTTGGAGCCTAGGCTGCCCTGAAACTCCTCATAGTCCTTGCTGCCACACCCTCCCTAAGTGCTGGAAATACATGTATGAGTCACCATACCCGGCTTTCATCTCCTTATCTTTTATCTTTCCTGGCTGTCACTTTTACTGTCTTTTGACTCAGGGTTTTCTCCATGTTTCCCCATACACAGAATGCCTCTGCAATGAAATTTCCAAGGCACAGTTTTCAAAGAGACCATCCATTTTTTTTCTTGGAGCTCAATATTGTCAGAGTCTAGTGTACACATCTGAGGCACATCTGGGGCACCAGAGCGCGCAGCCACCATATAAGTTAGAAAGACATCACCAAATCCCCGGTGGAATTAACTTCAGAACTGGGCCTGAGACAGTGCCTTACTCTCCTCCACACTCAAGCTCACCATTCTGCCGAGACAATAGGCAATGAAGAGACACTTCCAAAGTGTGAGTACCTGAGCTGCGCATCCCTCAGAACGCATAACTCAACAGATGAGGAGCAATGCCTGTGTGCTTTTTGTTGCTTATATCACCTTTTATTATCCTAAGACTGAAAAGTTAATAACCCAGTGTGTAATCATGCCATTATCAGTTTACTTTGTAGTAAAGCCCATTCAAATGATGATTACATATGTTAATGAGCATCGTTATAATGCACTACACAGTACATTACCTTCAATAAATATAATTGTTTATGCGCTTTAATGAGGGGATATAATGCTCCAAAAGTAATGGTATTGACTGAATGGTGATTTATTGCTGGAAAACTTTGCCATTAGGAAAGGAAATCTTACAAAACCTTTTATGTTTACCTAACTTTCATTCGCCCCCTAAAAGCTACCACTCATGTCTCCCTCCCCCGGTTTCAAGAAGAAAATAGCTCCAAGAGGCTTCCATGGTATTCCTTGTCAATGCTTTCCTCGACCTGAAGAAACAGGAGGTGGTTCGTTGAAAGGCTTAATGAAGATCATTATGTTTACCCCTAGTAAGGTTTAATGCATTATCTGGCAACCAAACTGATAACCACGTCAGAATTTTGGCTTCAAATCAAATAACAAGGAATGAAAACATTGCTTGTTAAACTACACACTAGGAATGGAAAATAAGGCCCAAGATGCTGTTTGGCCCACAGTTCCATGTCGGGACAGGAAGGAGCAGCATGATCATGTTGTCTGTGATTGCACAGACCTGGAGACCAGAAGAGGGGTGCTGGACCCCATACTGCTCAGTCTAATTCCAGCAGCTTCTTTCCCCCTTTCTCTGGAACTTTTCCACAATGAGCTGTTTAGTATCCTCTTGACAGTGAAAACTAAAATCTCCTCACGTCTGATACATTTAAAAGGCTTGATTACTCTGTGATGACAGTCGAGATGCTAAAATCAAAGGCTTCGGTCTCCAGGTGCTTGCTCTGGTGCCATGCATCTTGGGTTTTGTGATTTTCGCATGTCCAAGCCAACTGACCATTAGCATCTCTTCAGCAAAGGTTTTAAATATGGTTCTGAGGATTCCTGGTTCGTGTGTATGCCTAGAAAGTCAGCACTCTAAGGTTGAACCCAAGCAAAGGCACCATAATTTCCTTGTTTTTCACCCAAGGAAAGGACGTTCATTTGGAGCATTGTCCGGTCTCTGGGTTCTGTGTCTGTATTTTTCAGCTGCTCCCCAGCCTATCTACCCACAGCATATACACCTGAAAGGTAACTGGGTGTGACCTCTCCATTACCTAAGCATCTACTTGTTTCTGCTGAAAAGCAAGCTTGCTGGAGCAACTTTCCTGAAGTCAGTGGAAAGGGAATCATTTGTCATCATTACACATTTTCATCCTCTCTCTCTCCCATGTCCACAATATTGTATCTGAAAAGATTCCAGGAGTTTTTATGAATAAATAAAACTGCAAAACTTAGAGAAAAGATTAATTCATCTAGATATTCTAAATGCCCAGTAGAAAAGACAACAGGGGATCCACACTGGCATCTTAAAAGGACTTTTGAACAGCAGCAGTTTCTTAAAGCAGATTCCCTGGTTAGAAAGGTAGTCACTAGAGAAACTTGCCAAGCTTCACAATGGTGTTCTGAACAGTTTGAAAGTTGGTTGTTTGGGGAGAAATGACATTGAAATGCAATTTGTGGTAAGATCTAATTAATTTTTTTTGCTTCTAAGAATAATTTATTATTTACACTTCTTATTATATATGTATTTTAGCTTCATTAGTCTGCAATGCTGGAAAAAATTATACCTTCAAGTACTATTTATCAAATTAATGATGCAATTTCATAGTGACACATTCCACATTCATTAAGCCAAGTACAGTAAAAATGCATTTAAATTAGATTAGTGTGATGTAATAAAGATTCCAGTGGAGGGGGTGATATTCTAACTGAAGGGAAACCTCCAGATCCGGTTGAAAGCAACTTGGAGATAAGGCTGCGAAATTGATTTGGGCAGTAGTTTAAGCTGAGGAGTAGGTGACCACAACTGGAGCCTCTGTGTCAGCTCAGCCGTTGCGGTGCTTTCCCGTGATGATGGAAAAGCGCCCTTCAGCTTAGCACTCAGACTCTGTTAGCCAAAGGCTACAGCGCAAGTTTGTCCAAAACTTCTGGAATGTGACAGGTCTGTCCACGATTTTCTCTGGGGGAAAGAACCATGGAGCCACCAGCAACACTTTGCTAGGGGAAATTAAGGAGATGTTGCACGCGCTTTCCCACGGTGGCCCAGGGTCCTTTTCATGTTAAATGTAGTTTCGTGGCTGAGGCTGCTCCCCCTTAAATACACACAGTGCATACTCTGAAGTGGATCCCTTAGGAAATGTTTGTGGTGACGCGGTTGGGCAAGCCCTCTGGAGGCTCTTAAATGGTCCTTTGTCCTGAATTTAATACAGTAACGGGCGCAAGTCAGCAATTAATAAATATGTTTAAGGTAATAGGGAGCCCCGACGAGACAAGGTAAGGCGTACTGATGCTTGCAGTGTCTTCGTGGTGTCAGCTCATGCTGGACCTAGTCCGCAAGACTGTGCTTGGTACAGAAACCCTGGGGCCAGTCCCAGGAAGAGACATGGGCAGTATTGTCCTAAAAACCACTTTATGGAAGATCTTCATGAGTTCATGCTGGGCAGTTTCAACAGACATGCTATTAGGATTTAGAAGGACATAGTGAATGCCGGGAGGGACTCATGTGGCCCGCACGACCCAAAATCCTGTCCTTGGGAGTGAGAGGCAAAAGGAAAAGCTGCCCTGTCCTGGCCTTGAGCAGGTTTCTCTGAGCTTTGGACATGGCAGAAGTCCATTAGAAATCAGACAGCAATCTCCTCTTGACCTCGGCCAGCAGCATGTTACTGGTCTGTATACTTGAGGAAAATCCAAGGGGAAAAGGGTGATCCAGAAAGACATAAAAAATAAGGGAATGGAGAGATATGAAGGTGATGTTTAAAGATCTGTACCGAGTTTGAGAGGTGATCTTGGTCAAAGTGATTGAGAAGCACAGATTTCACATGGAGAACGAGAGCAGGCCATGTGATAACGCACAGATACCCCACAGTGGGCAGCGTCCACTCCATGCAGTCAGCCTGCCTTACAGTGAGAAATGAGTGTTGGATACACCTTAAATGTTTGAGGTCGGTATGAATAAATGGGAGACAAATGTCCCTGAGACATTTTACAGGATTTTATAGGTGGGCCAGCAACAGCTGGTTACTCACCTAACGCCTTTTGTCGAGGGGCCCAGCAGAATGGGTCAGCAGGTAAAGGCACTTGTTGCTATCCTGACAGCTTGTGTTTGGAGCCCTGTACCACACAGTGGAAGGAGAGAACCAACTCTTGGAAGCTGTCCTCTGACCTCCAAATGAACGTCATAGCATGTACACACACACACACACACACACACACACACACACACACACACACTCACAGTAAATGGATAAATAAATGTAAAAGAGAATTTTGCCTTTTACTTGACAGTACCCTGAGGTCCAGGTAACCTTTCTGTGGAGCCAGGCAGGACTCAGTGGCGGATGACACAGTCCTCGGTCATTTGATGCCTCTAGCTCTGGATGGGAATACTGTGGAATAAAGTCAAAAGCCAGCTGTGGCCCCACGTCTGTAACTCTGGCACTCAAGAGGCTGAGAAAAGAGGGCCATAAGTCCAGGGCGAATAAGCTATGCAATGATATCTTGTCTCAAAAACCAAAATCTCAAAAAAAAGATAATTTTGTTTTTTTTTTTTTGAAAAATTATTGTTTAACTTATGAGACCCGAAGTGATTTTTTTAGGTAAAATTCTCTTTTATGAATTTTAATATATGTATTGACTGATAAAAGCATCACTACAATAAGAGTACAGGAGACGGACATCCTGCTTTCTCTAATAAAATTCCCATGATCTCTTCTAGCACTACTAATAATCTGTCATCTATCTGATAGTTTTACTTTTGCCTCCATCTAAATGTAATTTTACAAATAACAGTATGAATGTGTAAAAAGCCATAACGAATCAAACTATTGCCTGTTTTAAAAAAAAGCCTGTAATACACATAATTCTGTGAACAGGTAAATATATTTAGTTTTAATGAACTTTTCTCATTTAGGCTGCTAATGCCTCTCAGAGCCAAAGACCACCTAACAAAGCTGCAATAGCAGACACGAGAAGCCTCCTGATGAGTTGTTGGTCAGAGCTGTTCAAGACACTCCCAAACATACAGACCATTGATGTTGACCTTGAGAGTTAAGTCCTTGTTGCTGAAGATACCATGCCCTTCAGACACAGAGCCAAGGGCCCCCTGAGGTGAAACTTGCCTGAATGCCTTCTCCCTGAGGAATACTTTTCATGAAAACTATTGTACCATGCAGTCTTCCAAGGAAAGAGGCAACCAACAGTTCCTTCCAGATATGACACCCATGAACATTATTGGCTGCACAATAACAGTAAGGGTGCAGTAATGGCAGGCCTGCCTCAGCTAACTAAGAGTTCTCTAAGTGGATTTAATACCCACCGAGCAAGAGGAAGACTACATGCCTGGTACTGAAAAATCTAGTTAAGTACTCAGTGCTATAGAGTCATGAAGTCATGGGTACTGGAGGGGAGCCTACAACCACAGCTTTACTAAATCAGCACAATCCCTAACAACAATCTAAACATTTACCCTTGTACCCACAGATAACTGTAGTCTCCACCTCTCACCAAGGAAACTTCTCTTTGTAACAAATGTAAACCACTACAGAAAACCACAAGCTGCAGAGGGAATTTTAATTCAGAACATGGCTGCTGGGGCAAGAGATCACGTTGGAAGACACAGGTCTACATGGTCCAGCTGGAATGCAGACATGCCACACATCCCTTTGGCTGGAATACAGACACGCTCTTTAGCACATACTTTTAATCCCAAACAATGAAGGCAAAGCTAGTTTGTAGAAGGAAGCACCAAAATTTGCAAGTGATGTCTAATTGAGTGCAGAAAAAGTGATGAATCAGAGATAGATTTGACAGAATGAGCCAGAAATAGGAGACACCAAACCCTCACCAGATGAGACAAGAAAATAAGGACCAAAAGAGCAGTGTAGAGGGAGAGAGGGAAGAGGCAGTTTTACAGTTGTAGAGAAATATGTTGCAGAGAGAGAACAGCTAGACACAGGTGAAGACAGAAGGAGGCAGAGAATAAGGAGTCAGAAGATTAGAACACGCTGCCAAAGTTAGGGTGAGGCTAAGCAGAGCAATTCAGTCAGAAGTGAGAGAAGCCAGTTTGAATCAGTCAGCTTGGAGAGGGGTTTGAGCCAGACCAGCTGAGTTGAACCAGCCAGTCAGAGCTCATAAAAAGCTAGAAAGGGTAAGCTTATTTATCAGCAAGTCTCAGAGGCTGAAAGCATTCTAGGCCTGGATTAGATTTACGAAGGCTGGAAGTTTCCAGGACTAAGCCTAGGTTAGAAGACAGAGACCTTAAGCCTGGGAGACAACAATTAAACCAGGTGAAAAAAAGTTACTTAAACATATGGCCTAAATAAAACCTACTGTTTCAACAAACTATCAAAATGTAGATAAAAAACATTCCATCACCTAAGGCTCAAGAAACATTGAAGAAAAGGGGGGCAGAAAGATTTTAAGAGCCAGAGGATCACAGAGTTTTCTATGAGTTTGTGTCCTCTGAGATTGTCAGGTGCTATACACATAAAGTCTCATCAACATGACAGCCACAACATGAGAGAAACAAAATGGCACCAACAGACAAACCAAAGCAGATGGGGTCAAGCTTGAGGCTTCAGTCTTTCACAGAGAACGATAGCCCTTAAGGCAAATTACAGGTTGGACCCTTTCCTGATAAGAAAACCAGTCTAGCAAGCATCTCAAATTCCTAGAAATGCTTCTGGACTGCCTGCGGCTTTCATTCACTGGCTAGGAAGCCATCTTGGCAGCCATTACCCATCTTCCAGATTGGGTCTGCATCTCACCGGACCTGCTCCAGTCCTCTGGGCCTGGGCTTGTGTCTCAGCTGCAAGCCGACCACGCCTGGGCTTCCTCCCACACCTCTGCTGTGCTCAGCACAGCAGTTTAATCAAGAGCTGTAACTCCATAGGCTTTGGAACACAGAGTTTCCACTGACACTGGCCATCTCATTCTAAAAGAGCTAAACTGTAGCACTCCATGGAAAACTTTTCCACACCACAGCCTATCTTGAGGGTCTCTCCTTAAAGTGCTCTAGGCACTCCTGAGAGAAAGGGAACCCCTGTTCTCCATACGGAAGCTGAGTTCCAGGCCTCCTCCCACCGAAATCCAGGTCCCCAGCGAATGAAGAACGACACACACACTCATAGACACAGGCAGACAGACAGACAATATGCTATGCTTCATGATTGTGGATAAAGATGTAAGCTCTCAGCTATAATTCTAGCGCCATGCCTGCTTGCCTATTGTCATGCCCTCTGCCATGACAGCCATAGACTCTAACTCTCTGGAATTGTAAGCCCCCAATAAACTCTTTCTTCTATAAGTTGCCTCTATCATGTTGTAATATTGCAGTAATAGAAAAGTAACTAAGATATATTCCTCATAATTACATAGAGCCTGGAGCTCACTGATATGAAATCCAGGTGTACATTTTTGTGTGTGCATTCACTCATATGTGCATTCCTCTCTCTCTCTCTCTCTGTGTGTGTGTGTGTGTGCATTCGACTCCAGGAGTCCTCTTGTTTCCACTTGCCCAGCCCTACGACTACAGACACATGTTACCACACATGGTTTTCTTTGTGGGTTCTACACTCAAACTCAGGCCCACATCCTAATGCAGCAAGTGCTTTACCAAACTGAGCAGCCTCTCCAGTCCTTCACATCAGAACTTTTGAACCATTCTTTTATTCTTGGTCTATGACCCACAAATCCATTAATGTCAAATTATTCTTGTATCTTTCTGTTTTGCTTTGTGTCAACACAAACCCATGCACTTACTCAAAATGAGTCTGGTGTCACACGCAAGGACCTTATGCCAATCTCACTGCCTTTCTAGTAGTCTTACTGGCAGTTTGCTCTCAGTGTGTCATAGGAAAATGATGTCTTAGCAAAGTTTCTGACAGCTGAGTTCAGAAAAACCTCTGTGACCCTGTACACCTTGCCATGTGACACTTTTTTGGTAAAGAGTCTCTCTCTCTCTCTTGTGTATGTGTGTGTGTGTTGTGGGTATGCTTGAAATAGAAACTCATACAGACCAGACTGGCCTCAAATGAGTTACATAGCTGAGGGTGACCTTGAACTCTTGATTGTCCTCTCCAATGTGGAATTACAGGTCTGTGTTCCACTCAGTGTTACATCTTCTACTGTGATTTTGCCCAGGTTGTAGTCCTTGCTGAGCCTAAGAGCAAAGACAGAATATTTAATGTAAAGGTAGCAACGGCTTGTCTTCTTGTTTCAACCTTTTTCTTTTTTCTTTTTTTTACTTTGTTTAAAACCAACACCTTTTAAAATGCATTAAAAGATAATTGTTGATCTTGGATGTCTGAAAATTTTCACCGCCTTCCTCTGTTTCTATCAGGCCCTAGTTTGCAGTACCAGTTCTCTCTGCTGTGAACATGATTTGGTCTAAATGTGCTCTTAGTTAGACACTGAGAAACAGAAGACAAAGAAGCTCAAGGTCAAACCAACAGAAGAAAGCACAGGGCCTGGAATCCAAGGTGGTTCAGCAGAGGGCTGCAGGAACTGAGGTGCCCTGATGGCAGAGAAGGCTATGGCGTTGATGGAAGAGACTCCCCCAGGTAAAATAAAGAAGCTGGTTTTTAGACCAGCATGAAAGCCTATTTCTTCCCCTCTGGCCCCTCTTGGCACAATTTATTCATCTGTTGCCTAGTAGGCTTAAAAGGTAAGAAGGAACCGAAGCTGTTCTCCGTCCCCCACAGCCTGCCCTGCTCTCAGGACAATATCACAGCAAACGCTGGAACCAATAACGATTTCTCTAGAAACGAAAAAGAAAATTTATTTGGGTTCAGTTTAAATTTGACATTCACAATACATTAAAAGTTACTCTTGTAACTACTCCAACGACACGTGATTTCTTCCAGTGGTTCTGGGGAAGAATGTTCCAGCAGTTTTGCCCCAGTGAAATGTCAGAGCAGGTACTTTAAGATAACTAACACATTAGCTTTCAACATTTTAAGATGGCGTTGCCCTGATCCTAGACAAATGGTGACATCTCCCTGTTTCAACTCTGTCATCCAAACAAGGGCAGATGCTGCTCATTTGCCCTGTGTGATTTACAAGAGACCTCTCTTGTAATAATTCTGAAATATTTTATAAGTGAAAAGACTGAAAAAATGTCAATTAATGGCAACATAGTTCTGCCTATCAAAAGAAAAAACATGGCCATAAAGGATGAAGGATCACAATACTCAGGCAAGAACAGAGGGAGAAGCTGAGTGCCTTTAATCCCAGCACTCAGGGAGGCAGAGGCAGGCTGATGGCTGTGAGTTAGAGCCTGGTCTATGCCTCAAAACATGTCTAGGACAGCCAAGGCTACACAGAGAAACCCTGCTTCAAAAAACAAACAAAAAAAAAAAAAAGTAGAGGGAGAATTCTAAAATATTTACAACCAGAAGCCCAAAGTTTTGAGTGGTAGAAGGAGAAGCAAGCTATTTCCACTTTCTGCTTGGGACATAAAGAGATCGAGAGGCCACCACTCACCCTCCTTATGAACAAACACAAAAGCTGGACACACCTCAAGTTTATAATTTGTAAAATTCATGAGCAAGCTAAGGTCATTGGGAAACTAACCAGCCTCAAACCTAATGTGTTTCAAAGACTTTCAGGAAAGATGGGAAGCTGGCATTTTTTTCAGGCAAATGTAGCCAAACACAAATACCAAATTTCACCACAATTATTAATAAATCTGTGGAGACTGAGGAGGACAGACCTGGAGAGGCAGCGTGCAGCTTCTTCAGACAACAGATACAGAGGACATTTGCTCCCATTTTTAGTGTCTTTTCTGTGGCTAGAATAAACATACATTGGAGAAGCTCCAGAAAGCTATCCCTGTGGATGTGGGGTGGAGAAAGGAGAAGCACCCACGACGAGGGCAGACACAAAGCAGAAGCCTTAAGCTACAGCGCAGGTGGCTAGGACCATCATCAACCTGAGTGTTCTGGTTCCAGAAGAGAAGAATGGAATAGGAACTTCTTTTCCTGGGAGGGGAAGGGCTACAGGACACTGAGGAGAGCACACTCCTGAGGAACCCCTGCCCCCCCCCATATGCACAGCCTACACAAGGCTGTAGTTTAGTTAGCACAGAAAAGAGTAGTCTCCTTGCCCACTGTGATGGTCACTCTTCAGTGTGGACTTGGCTCTGGTTAGAGTCACCTGGGAAACATATTTTCTGGTGTGTTAGTGACTGCTTTTCCAGAGAAAACTACCTGAAGGAGGAAGAGCCACTCTGACTGAGGGTGGCACTGTCCTAGTGGATGGGGGGCCCCTAGTAAATGAAAGGGGGGGCAAAGAAAAAGCCAGTAGAGATCAGCATTCTTCTCTCTGCTTTCGGGCCCATCATGATGTAACTAAGTTTCTCCACTGCACTTTCTTGCCATGACTGAACCCTCTAACACTGCGGGTCAAATGCTCTTTAGCTGTGTAGCCCAGTTATTTTTGACATGATAATGAAAAACTAATTAGTATACTCCTGTTCAATATCAGTCTAACATGATATGTGTACAAATAGCAGTGAATACTGCCAGGAGTCTTGGGAAGACTTAGAGATTGTCTCTGAAGTATGAATGAAAGATTCAATATTGAGATGGAGCTGAGTTCCAACCCCTCTGAGGAAGATGAAGGCCACAGCTCCCTGAATGCCATCAAAGGCACACTGAACACCATGACTAGTCCTAACTACATTGACTAGGATCCCCACTAAAAGCCTCATGGAAATAAGACGTGCTCATTTCCATTTTAAAAGTCCTATTTACTTCACTGCAGTATACACTGCCCAGTACAGGAAGCCAGGTTTTTAACAATAACTTAAGAAAGCTTTTGCATATGTGGAAAAAGGAAAAAAAATGTTACCAGCATATAAGCCAAACAATAGAAATGAGTCCAAATTTGATATAGAAGTTTAACTATATGAAAAGGAATTTTAAGTAATTATGATCAATGCTTAAAAGTCAGTGGACAAAGTATGGTAAAGGTGAAGAATAATAAGGAAACCAGTAGAAAATAGAAATGAAAAAAAAGAAGAAAATAGAAATGTGTGAAATGGAACAAGTTAGTACACATATGAAGACTGCAATTTGGTGGGCCCATTGGTAGACTCACAGAGCGAAGAAGAAGACCAGTCAGTAACAGGAATTACTAAAAATATAGAACAAAACCTGAGAATTTTCCAATATTAAGGGTAGCCAGTAAGCCACACATATAGAAACCTCATGCATATTTTTTAAGTTACAAGATAAAGTTGCATATTTAAACTTCACAACAACAAAGAAAATATTAAAGTAGCTAGAAGATACATCAATAAGAGTTAAAGAAAGAATTACAGCAGACTTTGTACAAAAATGTATTTAAGTTACCTGACAATGGAATGCCATCTTTTAAGTCCTGAAATTTCAAAGGAAGAAAAAAAGAAAGAAAGAAAGAAAGAAAGAAAGAAAGAAAGAAAGAAAGAAAGAAAGAAAGAAAGAAGGAAGGAAGGAAGGAAAGGGAGCCTACAATTCTATGCTTGAGGGGGATCTTTCAAAAGTAAAATAAATACAATTTTAGAAAGAAATATAATTTATACAAGGAAATGAAATTTTCTGGAAATGAATTAAGTGCAGATGATAAAATCCATTTTACCATTTTGGATTACTAAGGACATTGGTAATGCTAATACAATTTTTATTATAATATTATTTAAATGTCTCAATATTTTTTATAATAAAAGATACTTTTTGTCTTTTTATTTTGTTACTGTAACATTTTAAACATTTATTTATTCACTTTAAATCCTGATCACAGCCCCCACTCCCCTCCTCCCAGTCCCCCCCTCAAACACTTCTTTCCCCACTCCCCCTGTCCTCCCCTCTCTTTCTCCTAGGAGAAGGGGGAGGCTCCGCATGGGTACCAACCTGTTCTGCATTAAGCCACTGCACAACTAGGCACATCCTCTCCCAATGAGACCAGACAAGGCAGCCCAGTTTGGGGAACAGGCTCCAAAGGGAGTCATCAGAGTCAAAGAGGGTCCGAGGGTCCCCTCTCCAGCTACGTTTTGTTTTTTTAACAAAATGATAATATCATCTTAGGAACAAGGAGTTGGAAACATGATATGTTATTTTAATGTTCTACACAAATGTGTACCATATTATCTAAAAATAGACTCTCGTTTGAACAATTAGACACACAAGTTATGAATTCTGTAGGCATAGTAAAAGTCATGGAGAGTCTTGAAAACAATAAATTAAACAATATAAGATAGAAAAGGAACAAAACCAAATGGGCAAATCAAAAGCAGGTTACACACTTGTAGGCCCACATTCAAGTGAAGCAGTAATTGTCTCCGTAGTTGAAACAGAGCTAGAAAGAGAGGTTGTCAGGCTGACTTAAAAAGTAAGAGCCGACTAGACTTACATGTGAGAAATTTACCCTAAATATGAAGCAGATTAATGGTTAAAAAAATGAAAGAACACAAAATGGTATCATTCTAATCCTATCAAATGAGAGGTGGACATGCTAATTGCTGCAAACAGAAGCAGCTTTCAGATTAAGCAGTGGTATCACAAAGAGAGGAAAAACATTACACAAAATAAAAGGGAAATCCTCCATAAGCTCTAAAATCTCAAAAGTATGCTCACCTCATAAAAGATACTAAAATATACAAGACAAAAACTAATGCAAAATTAAAAAATAAGTTCCCAATTGTGGGGAATGTGAACCTTCTTTCTTGCTAATTGGTAAAGTTGGAACAAAAAAGAAAAGAAAAAAAGAAGACAGTACCTGTCATGAAGAACAGAGGCGCATGCAGAACAGACAAGGAAAACATGCTGACCTCGTTGGTTTTTATTGACTGCTCCACCAAGAGCAGAAATATGCACACTCACGTCAGCCCACATGAACGTTTGCCGAGATGGACTACATCTGGTGCAAAGAACAAAACAAAACAAAAACAAAAAGCAAAACAAAATGAGAACTCATGCAAATTGAGTTTGAAATCAAAACTGAATTAAATTATAAGCAGATAATAGAAAGATATTATAAAATGTGCAAACATTTAGCAACTAAATAGCACTGGTCAAAGTAAACTTATTTATGATAAAGAAATATAAAATTCAACATATTAACTGTAACTAAGGCAGTTTTTAAATAAGAATAAATAGTAGTAACTGTTATATTAGAAAAAATGAAATCAGGCAATTTTTGCCAAAGATGTAATAGAATTTAATTGGGGAAGAACAGCTTTTTTTTAATAAATGGCACACCAATCTGCAAAAATTGAGTCTTCACTCACTTTCAGATTTTATCTAAAAATAGTAAACTTGTTCATATTCTTAAAAAATAAAACTCAGTTATTCAATTTATCTCTTTCTCCCTCTATGCATATCTATATATTTACATATCTATATATATATTATATATGTGTTTATGTATGTAATAAAATCAAAGTGAGCTTTACTCAAACAAAAAGTTCTTAGAAAAGATGCCAAAAACTGGTCCAGAAGAGAAAAATTAATAAGCAAACTTTGTTGGAGGTATAAAAGTGTAACCGTGGGGCTGGAGCAGAGTCTTAGCTTGTCAACGTCTGTGCTGGAGGGCCTGAGTTCGGATGCCCTGCACTCAGATCCTGAGTTCAGATCCCCTGCACTCACACGAGGCAGCGCAGAAGCCTGCATGGAGCGCTGCAGTACTGCATTGGCGGGACGGTGGCAGGGGCAGTGGGCTCCTGGAACTCTCTGGCCAGTCTAGCCAAGTAAATGCCTCCTAATGCAGCCTGCCTAATGATGAACCCAGGACTCATATACCCAAGCACACACACAGACACACACACACACACACACACACAACCTACACACACCACACATGCACACACATAACCTACACACTACACACACACACACACACAAAAATCTACATACACACATACACAACCTACACACACACAACCTACACGCACACACAGGACCCACACCCCCCACAAAACCTAAACACCACACACACACACACACACACACCCCACCTTTAAAATTATCGCTCTACAAAAAACAATGTTAAGAAGATAAAAACACCCAACAGATATATTTTCCATAAATAACATAGCTGTCTCACAGAAATTTAAATCCACGCTATGTTTTTAAAAAACCTCAAAGCTCAAGAAGACATGCAACCCAATAAAACTAACAAAGTACTTGAATGCCCTGGCTCCAAAAACATATGCAGGTGATAAACAAAACCACAAAAACCCTAACGTTATTTATTTTCTGACGTAAGGCAAACTAAAAGCACAGTGAACCACCCTGGTGTCTATTAGAATGATAAACAAATGGCATAGGACCCCTGATGGGTATGCCAAGCACTGGCACAGGCAAAGAAAGCCAGCGGTCTCTTACCAGCACGAAGGCAAAGGTGGTGTAGGCACTTTGAAAATAAATTAGCATTTTATTGTAAAATAAAATGTTCGCGTATTTACTTTGTGATGTGGAGTGCCATATCTAAGCTATTTATCCACGAGCAATGATCGTTGACAGTTGCAGAAAACCTATTGAAATGTTTGCAGAGTCTCTTTAAAATAGATCAGAATTGGGAAGACCCTCCCAGCTGTCCTTTACCTGGTGAGTGGACGAACAGTGGTCAGTCCATACAGTGGAGGATTATTCTTCAGCTAATAAAAAGGATGGGCCATTGATGGATGCAGCAGTGATGATGAATCTCAGATTTATCACATGATGGATCGGTACACCTAAATGTCTAGATGGTGTGTGATACCATTAATCTGACATTTGGGGATGGATGAGGATAAGTATTGAAAAGACCGAGAGAAAACTAGAAGATTCAACATTAGACTAGAAGATGGTGCTGACTGTTGAGGAATAGTGCTGGGAAGCTTCCTGAAACAGGAGATGCGTTATGTGTTGTGACTGGGGGACTTCCAGCAGGATACATTCATTAACTAGCACAGAATTGGACACAACAAAGAATGGATTTTAGTGTGTGCGAATTAAAAGAAAAAAATGAAGGGAAGGAATTGTGAAAAACCTAGTGAGCACATGTCTGTATTTATATACAAACAAACAACACAGAATGAGTTTGGGAGGGTTGTTAGGGCAGCAGGCATATGCTCTTCCTTGTCATACTTAAGATACTAAGTAAAACAGTAACTTACCAAGCACCCCTGAAACACACCACTATATTTGAGGAGGAGACAAAGGAAAAGAAAGCTGTAATGAGTAATCTTTGTATCCTGTGCCCTTTGCTAACATAAAGACCAGTATTTATAGAGGCTAATTGATTCACCTCTCGCTGACTCTAAGGATCAGTATTTCCATTTTACAAATGAAAACACTGAGAGACTGAGAGGTTGAGAAATTTCTTAGCTCCATCACCAGGAGACAGAAGAATGTGGACTATGGATTGGAGCTGGTTTAACAGTGTCTTTCCCCTTTATTACGAGGGCCACAGTCTGCTTGTGTGTGATAGAATGGACAAAGCGAGGCATTTTATCCTTCTACTCTGGTATGTTACCTCTTTGTCAGCGTGTGATAGAGTTTGCTCTGGGTCTCTGGATTTTTAAGATTGTGGGGAATAGATTCGAGTGTATATTTTTGCTCCTTTTCTTCCCCCCCTCCAAATAACATTTTTATTGATTATTTGGGAATTTCACATCATGTACCCTGATCACACTCACTCCTTTGTTCTCCCAAGTCCACCCCCAACCCTTGTGACACACTCACCGCCACTATTCCACGCCAAAAGAAAAAAAAAATATGCCCAATTTGTGTTGCGCATGTACTCCCTGGATCAGTCAACCTCCCAGCGGTCAGCTCCTAAAGAAAGCTGACTCCTTCCCTACGCCAATCAGAAACCATCAGTCATGGAGAGCTATACTTCAGCATCCTTGTCACAACTTTTAAGAGTTCTCTTCCATGGCTTCCTGTCTACACTGTTACTTCTGGGGAAAGGGAGCTGGAGATAGGGGTTGTCACCGGAGCCGTCTATGACTCTTTCTCAACTGTGAGTCTAAGGTCATGGATAAGCTACCACTGAAACAGTATCTCTTGCCCTTCACCCTCAGCAGGAGCATGGATCTTGGACTTCCACATGGTTTCTGGTGACAGCACAGGCTGTGGACTTCCACCTGGCTTCTGGCAATAGCATGTGCCAGGGACCTCTGTAGGCAGAATGTAATTGTGCCCTGTATAAAGGTTCAGTTGTTGATTTCAGTGCCCCCATATCTGGCTGCAATCCCTGTTCTGAGAACTTTCTGTCTCGATGGTGTGTAAACACTGCTCCCGAGTTGTTTCCTGATATGTCAATAAAAAGGCTTGATGGCCAGTGACTGAGCAGGCCTAGACTTTCTGCCAGCCAGGGGAGGAGGAGGAAGAGGAGAGAGAAAGAAAGTGGGGATTGAGCCATGAGGAGAGGTCCAGGAGACATCAGAGAGAGAGAGAGAGAGAGTAACTGGAGCTGAGAAAGCCATAAAAGCAAGTATCTTGGGGATTTATGCTGAGGAGAAGCCAGCTTAGGTTAGCTTAGCTGATTAGCTTAGAGACTTGCTAGTTTTCGGTTCTTGTGCCATAAAGCTTGTCAAACAAATGTAATGGTCCAGTCTCAGTCATTCGGGTGCTAGCCATGTTCATGGAAAAACTTCACAACAGTTTAAAACAACCACTAGGAGACCTCAGCATGATCTCTGGTGGCAAGACAGACCACAGACATCAACATGTCCTCAGGTGGCAGCACATACCACAGACATCCACATGGCCTTTGGTGGTAACACGGGTCACAGAAAACAACATGGTCATTGGCAGCAGGGTGGACTACGGATGTCCACCTGGCCTTCAGCATAGCAGGGGCCTTGGACATCCCCATGGTCTCCAGAGGCAGCCCAGACAACAGATATCTTCCAGAACCTCTAGCTTCAGCACCGCCCGGAGCAGCGGACCAAGCCTAGCAAGAAGACCTCCAGGGACAGCACAGACCCTAGAGGTCTTTCCTCTAGGGAAACTAACCTGGGGGGGGGGGTCCAACCCGGAAAACTATTCTTTGTTTCAGAAAACGAACAGTACTTCATTTCAGACAAACTGTGAGTTCTCCGAGCCGGGCTGATGATACGGCTCGGCCCGTTCAGGGTCGGAGTCTGCGCAAGCTCCAGTCCTGTGCGCTTCATCCTGCTGAACTACTCGGCCGCAGCATGTTTCCCCACGAGCTGCAGCCTCCTCGCACACCCGCCACCCTTGTCACATCTCTAGTTCCGCCTCTGAACACCGCTCCACCTCTCCATCTTTCCTACCTCTCCATCTCTTATCATTTGTCATAATGGCATGTGTCACGTGGTACTTTTTTGTTGTTGTTGTTCAAACAGCTTCACATGCAAATATTCATGGCAACCAGTTGTCTTAGCACTCAGGAAGCAAATGCAGATGTGTTTCTATGAGATCAAGGCTAGCCTGGTCTACATAACCAGGTCTGGGCCAGCTAAGGCTACATGGTGAGAACCTGTTTTCAAAAACAAACCAACAACAAAAACTAAAGAAAAATTTAATTAAAACTGATTTCTCTGTGCCAAGATATGATTCATATTTCTTTCTGATATGCATAACTGAAATGTAGTCACTTTATATTAAGAGAACTTTAAAAAAAAGGTCTGAAACCAGGAAGTAGTTGAATATAAATATGACAGCCCCAGTGCAAAGATAAGGAATATGAAAACTTGTAATGTAATAAGCTCAATATTCCAAAATATTCTGTAAAAGAATAATTGTTTAAATAGTTGTGTTATAAAAAAGTTCAGTAAGCAAAAATGTTAGAGCATTGCTCAGCATATTAAATAGCTTTAAAATAATTAAATATTCAACTAAAAGATAAACAAAAGGAACACTACTGGAAATTATGAGATTTATTTTAAAATAAAATGTAAATATAACAAACAGAAAAATTTAAAAAGGTAATATGGTCATGTCAATTATATATAAAGATGCAATTTAGTTCATAAAAGTTTTATTTATAGTGGTTTTACCTTTATTTATAAAAAACAAATAACAGCAGAAAAGAGAACACTTGTAATGATTGTGTTAAAAGGATTGCTCTCCTGAAGTTAACATCCCAAACAACATAAGCAATCTGCTAAGATGAAAACGGTTAACAAATTGAGCAAAATTCAAACAAAAAGACTATAATTTGTTAATTGACCCACATAAAAACTCTCTAGAGATAAACTAATCAAATGAATGAAATTCTTACAGTAAGAAAAGGCCCTTTGAAGCTTACTATGCTGGTGAATGATAATCTCAATCCAGCTGTGGTCAAATTTATCCTTTCCCTGCCAAAGAGAATAAAGGTTGGTAATGTTTTTATGTATGCATTTGACAAAAATTGTAAAGGCTTAAAATGTTGTATAAAACTTGACCAGACCCTCTAGTTTTAGGCCAGTCTGGGAGGGAAAAATACTTTTCCGTGTGTATGACCAGCAGAGGGAGAGGTGACTTGCGCGTGTCAGAGCGTGGCCCAGTCTCTACTGTGCTCAACAGAGATACATTCAGTAATATGATCAAGCTGAGTCCTGCCGGCCTACAAGTGTCAGATACCAAAACTTGAGTTTTACAAGGCATCTGTTGGGCTGTGGAGAGATGAACTCAACCATGGTGGGAATGCCCCCTCTGTGGAAACCAGAAAATACTATAAATCCAGGCTACTTATGCCAGAGAGCAGGATAAAGAGTTGTGGCCGTACTCCTGCCTCGTATCTGCTGTCAGTGGTACCTGTGCCATGGAAATGACAAAAGAAAACGAGGGAGTTTTCAGTATGTGGTAATGTCAGACTCTAAACTAGTGTTTCTTTAATTCCGACAAGTAAAGAAAATAAAAAAAGGAAAAACACAAAGAAAAGACTGAACTATAGACCGTATTTAGATTCCTTAGTGGTCAGAGTAAGTGTGTTTCTTTTCTTGCTTTAACATATATGAATATCCTACATGGGACATGTGATAATTTTGTAACAAATGTGTTGGTTTGAAGTGGGATGTTTTACACGTTTCCTGACCCTGAAATACCATGGTATTTCCATGGTATTTACCACAGGTAAACTGAAGAAGGTGTAGGCCCTCAGTCTGTGAGACGGCCCCGCCCGCCTCTGGAGTGAGTGCGCAGAGACCGAGGGGCTGAAAGTGCCTGAGAGGCCCTCAAAGGAAGTTCCCTAGATCTTGCTGACCACATACTTAGGGCTACCTTCAGAGCCCAGTTCTTGAAAAAAATCTATTTGCCCTTACAAACCCTTCTGAATGGGATTTTCCAAATACTGTTCCATTCCCCAAGCCCAGGGCTGATGATAAGAAAAGAGGAAACTCAAAGACATACTCATCAGAACAAAATGATAGCCTACAGACTAGGAAAGGATCTTCATCAACCCTATATCTGGCAGAGGGCTGATATCCAGAATATATAAAGAACTGAAGAAATTAAAAGAGCAATAAATCAAGCAATCCAATTAAAAAATGGGGTATGGAGCTAAACAGAGAATTCTCTGTAGAGGAATACAGAATGGCAGAGAAACACTTAAAGAAATGCTGGACGTCCTTAGCCATCAGGGAGATGCAAACCAAAACGACCCTGAGATTTCACCTTACATACATCAGAATGGCAAAGGTTAAAAACTTAAGTGACAACACATGCTGGAGAAGTTGTGGAGAACTGGGAACCCTCCTCCATTGCTGGTGGGAATGTAAACTTGTACAACTACTTTGGAAATCAATCTGGCGCTTTCTCAGACAATTAGGAATAGTGCTTCCTCAAGATCCAGCTATACCACTCCTAGGCATATATCCAAAAGAAGCTCAAGTACACAACAAGGACATTTGCTCAAACATGTTTGTAGCAGCTTTATTTGTAATAGACAGAAGCTGGAAACAACCCAGATATCCATCAACAGAGGAATGGATACAGAAATTGTGGTACTTTTATGCAATGGAATACTACTCAGCAATTGAAAACAAGGAAATCATTAAATTTGTAGGCAAATGGTGGGATCTAGAAAAGATCATCCTGAGTGAGATATTCAGGAGCAGAAAGACACACACAGTATATACTCACTTATATAGACCTATAAGATAGGATAAAAATACTAAAATATGTGCACCTAAAGAAGATAAACAGGAAAGAGGACCCAGAGTAAGATGATCAATCCTCACTTAGAAAGACAAATGGGATGGACAGGGTAAGTAGGAGAAAACAAGTAACAGGACAGGAGCCTAACACAGAGGGCCTCTGAAAGACTCTACCTAGCAGTGTATCAAAGCAGATGCGGAGGCTCATAACCAAACCTTGGGCAGAGTGCAGAAAATCATATGAAAGAAGGGGGAGTTAGTATGACCTAGAGAGGACAGGAGCTCCACAAGGACCAAGGGCATGGGGGCCCTCTATGAGACCGTTTCTCCAACCAAAGACCATGTATGGATATAACCTAGAACCCCTGCTTGGATGTAGCCCATGGTAGCTCAGTAACCAATTGGTTTTCCCTAGTAAGGGGAACAGGAACTATTTCTGACATGAACTCAATGACTGGCTCTTTTACCTCCCTCATCCTGAGGGAGGAACAGTCTTGCTAGGCCACAGAGGAGGACATGGCAGCCAGTCTTGAAGATATCTATAAGCTAGGGTCAGATGGAAGGGGAGAAGGACCTCCCCTAGCAGTGGACTTGGAAAAGGGCAGGAAGGAGAGGAGGATGGGGTTGAGAGGGAACAAGGGTGGGGGAGGCTACGGCTAGGATACAAAGTAAATAACCTGTGATTAATATAAAAAAATAAAACTCTATCAGTAGGAAAAAGAAAAGAAAAGAGGGAACTCTGTTCTGATTGTTCATTTATTGACTTATGGTCTACAATTATGTATGCATCAGATTTCTTTGGGGGGACATTTTGTGTTGGGAAACCACTAGACTGTTGAAATCACTTGTAGATGATTCAGCTGGAGCCCCAAAGCCACTTCAGCCTTACATTGTGGGCAAACAATGAATTTAGACAGTGAATCAAAAGCGCTGAGGAAGAATGTGGTAAGAGATGCCATTCAAGTGATTCCTCTGATCCTTGTCCCCGCTGGGCCTGGTCTACGCTTTGGTTCTTATATTAAAACTGGTTTCCCTAATTTTTTAAGTACTTCTTGGGCTGGAATGGAGCGCAATCAGCTGAAGCTTAGGTAAGAGAACATATTCGGAGAGGGATGCCAGGACTCAGAAGAACCTGGTGATTACTGAGTGGTAAAATAATTTGTCAGCCATGATTAGGAATGGTCGGCAGTTCTCCTCCAGGGTGATGACTCAGTGTGTTGTAAAATCTTTGTATTGCAGCCAACATGCCATTCAGACTTATATTAAAATGGTTACACATGCATGTGTGTGGCACAGACACGGGGTGTGTGTGAAGGCCGTGCACCCTCAGATCTCAGTGCTGCCGAAACAACTGGTCCAGAGAAGTGAAAGCTCACAGCAGTGACAAGTCAGGAGTCTCCCAAGCCTTGGTTGTTTTGTATCCTCCTCTTCCTCTTCTTCTATTCGTTTCTTTTTTAGGACATTATCTCAGAGAGCACAGGCTGGCCTTGAGCCATCCTCCTCTCTGAAGATCTTGAACTTCTGGTCTTCCTTCCTCCACCTCTGGCCTGAGACACCACACCCTCTTTCAGCCCTTCTCATTTTGTATTCCTAGTTACTTCGAGTAATCTAGATAACAGTGTAACATTGTTGGCCTAGAGTTCTAAAGTTTCTTTTTAACTTATGCCTTCACATTGCCCCAACGCAGTCTTTTTGAACCGCAATGGCAATACCACAAATTAACTGCATCTTGACCACATAAAGTCATGTTCTCACAATTCTAGCAATTGGGAGCTTGAAATCAAGATGGCAGAGGATTCGATATCTGGTAAAGTCTGTTTCCTGGTTTATAAACAGCTGAGGGCCACTTCCTTGGTCTTTCATGTGGTAGAAAGGAAAAGCTTTCCTAGGTCTCTTCGATAAGGTCACAACCCTGTTGACGAGTCCTCAGCCAGAGACTCTCACGCTTAATTCTTTACCACTTGGAATGGGGATCCAACAAGCACATGTGAATTTGAGGAGAAAGATAAATGGTATACAGCAGGCGCCAAATGAAATCCCTTAGTTGGTACTACTTTTATTTCTTCTAGAACAAAGGTGAAAAGTAAGAAAAGGAATTTAGAAGGGAATGAAGATACAGCTGTTCTCATTGTAAAAACAGAGATAAAAAAAGCCATTCCACAATAAGAAACTATGAAATACTCCCCTGGTAGCACAAGGAGGTATTGGGCTTGCAATGCTCTGGGTGTGTGCAGTGGCCATGGTCTGCCAAACATAGACTATGCATTTCAGTGTGTGTGCGTGTGTTCGTGTGTGCGTGTGTGAGTTAGTGTGTGCGTGCGCACGTGTGCGTGTGTGTGTGTGTGTGTGTGTGTGTGTGTGTTTTGTTAGTATGTAGGTGAGTGTGTAGAGCAGAGGGGGAGGAGATGAACACGAATCACTTTTTTATCTTGGGCAAACATGTTTGTATATGTTTGTACTCACATAGTTATAGGAGGTGTTATGTGCAGTACTGAGTAAGATGCACTCTGTTGCCCTGAGGTGTACACTCTGGCCAAGGAAACAGACACATAAATAATTAAGAGATAACTACCAGGCACTGGCCAAGGAAACTAACAACTCTGGGAATTCCGGGGGAGCCATTGATTGTCCTGATGGGAATGAAGGGCGAAGGGCATTCTGAGTTCCATTTTGGTCAGCATTCAGAGATAGCAGTGGAGCAGAGCCCCTCCAGGCAGCTGAGAACCAGCTCAGGCCACGCTGTCAGGGTCCTGGCCGCTCAGGTGAGAGCCTGTGTAGACCTGTGGTCAGCTTCTGTTGGCAGGAGGGGGAAAGGGTTGTGTAAGGTAAGCAGGTCAGATCCAAAAGTGACAGTGGAGCGGGGGTGCTGTGAGGCTATCAATGGAAGCCAGAGAAGACAAAAGTGGAAAACTACCAGCCTTCACCACCCGCATGACGTTTCGACACCATGGACAAAGCCGGACATACAAGGCATTCTTTCTTAAGTATTTATCTATTTTAAAATTGTATGTGACTGTGTGTGTCTATGTCAGTATGTGCACATGAGTACAGGTAAAGGCGTGGGGTTCCCTGGAGGTGTGGCTGCGGGCATTGTGAGCTGCCTGATGTGGTGAAGGGAACTGAATGCAAATCCCGCTCTACCAGAACGAAATGTGCTCTTAAGCACAGAGCCTGCTCTCTAGCCCTGAAGTCCGAGTATGCCCAACAGTTGCTCTGAACTTGCCGTGATAGGGCGGTTTTGTGCCACTGTCGTCTTCCTACCATATCGTTGCCAAGGAGGCACCAAGGTCGGGAGGTGGCCACCTTCACTACACCGGTCACTGGGGAAGGAAGAGCTGGTAGGATGCTCAGCATACTTGGATTGCAAAGTGGTTGAGCTGGCAGCAGGAAGCAACTCCTGTCTGGGTCCAGGAACAGGGAACAGGGGCTGCGTGTGCAGGCTGAATGCAGTGGAAAGGAGGAGCGAAGGTAGCGGCCTTGCTGCTGAGCCAGGAACAGACGGGCTAGCTAATATAAGGAGAGCACATGCAAAGTGTCCGCAGCTCTGATCCCACACACAGAAAAGAACATTGGCAAAAAACAAACAAACAAACAAAAAAACTTGGCCGTGACTCAGTATCACGAACTTTTTAAAAATTATTATTATCATTGTTTTTTACTACCAGGGATTGAACCTAGGGCTTTGTGCATGTGAGGCAAGTAGGTGATCTACCACAGAGCCATAGCCACAGCTCTGTTTTAACTTTTCGTTTTGAGGCAGGGTCTCACTGAATTGCCTGTGTTGAACTTGAACTCACTGTGATGCTCAAGTAGGTCTTGAACTTTCTATTCTCCTGCCTCAGCCCCCGAGTAGGGAGAATTACAGATCTAAGCTACCATCCCTAGCCAGCACCCTGGATAACTTCTCATCTGTATCATACGTGACCATCTATGTGCATTTGTGTGTGTGTCCGTGCCGTGTGGGCATATGTGCACTCTTGTATGTAGCATATATGAACCATAGTCTTCAAGTGGTAAACAGTCACAGTTAGAGACATAGATCTTTGCCGCTGGCACCGTCAGAAGAGGGCTAAGATGGCGGGTGCCTTGGGGACTCCACGATGCCCTGACATGGGTGTGAGTGTCACTTTTGTGAGTTTCAGAATTATTTCTGGAGGTATTTAAGAGTGCTATGTCTCTGCAGAGGGGAAAGAAAGCCAGCGGATAGTGATTTATGACCATCGTTGTGGCTCCATTTTTATGACCCCAACAGCCCTGTAAGCTAAGAAGATTTAAGACTGTAGCCACAAGTCGCAGGCGGGGAGACTCACATTCACACTCAGGCCTGTGGAGCTGATAGTAGCAGGGGGGATAGCCAAAGTCCTGTCTGTCCAGCGGCCTCCGCTCCTTTATGATGTCTTCCCCAAGTGATATCCTGTGAGCATTGCCTGTCACATGACATGAATAAATAAAGCCTGGAAAGCTACCTTTAATATCAAGAAACCCACCTACACGGTGGAGTGATTCATCTAGTGACAGGCACAGTGGGTGTGGAATAGATTTTAAGGAACCCACTCATGGTTAGCCCCAGCATACTGGGGAGGGCAGGGGCTGTAATTCACTTACTCTATTCAGAGAAGCCACAGTAACCGGAGACTTTTGGGAAGCTAATCCCTTCAAGGGTCAATGAGTTTTAGCATCCAGCTTCTTCTCATTTCTTGTTCCTTGTGAGTTTGACCTTGAAGAGAAGAGAGGATTTAAAGTCACATGCTTCTTCTATAGCCAGCGAGATATGAGATAAGGTTTTGTCTTTTTTTTTTTTTAATAGACAATGGTATCGATATTATTGCTGGTAACTATAGATTTTTAAAATGGTTTTCAGAGTCAATAATACTCATTTCAAGTGCGGCTGTACCATCATGCTTTCTCTAAGAATTGCTAGACCTTACCAGAAAGGAGCGGGCCTTACTGGCGCTCAGTGTCTCTTCCCCTCTGCCCACGTGGGCAGGCCCTAAGTAGCATTAGGCTAGGACAGGAAATCTGATCACCAGGAAGGAAAAAAGGCCTCATAATTATATTGCAACTTGTCTGCTTTCCCAGGAACTTCACCTTCCATCTCCTCTCAGTGATAAAAGAGCAAGGGAGTGTTTTCTCTGAACTCAGTTCCGTTTAGGGAGGGTTTAAGAACGAAAAGGGAGAAAAGCATGTTGAGGGTGTGGGGGTAATCTACCATCTTTTGTGAGATATTGAGAGTGTTGTGGACAGAATAAGGGAACTTGTTTTCAGAGCAAGGTGACAGTGGTCTGGAAATAACACAACAAGCCAGCTCTCTATTTAATGTCGAGTGTGACAGGTTCATTTTTAGTGTTTTGTGAGGTGACCCCACACACCAGCACAGCACCTAGTCAGAGCCCCGGCCATTTCTTCTAGAAGGAAAGGGGAAGGTGTGGAGTAGGCAGGAGCAAGCTATGCTGTTTGATTCATCAAGTTCAGGCCAAGTTGAAGTCTGTGGCCTCCTGTTATGTGTGCGTTGGAGGGGAGGAGAGCTACTCTATACCAGCGTTATATAAAGTACATCAGTGGCACAAGATGGCCTGTGCCTCCCTAATTATGTGACTGTGTGGTCACAGGGGCCACCAAAGCTCACAGTGCTGGTGGGAGGGGGATAAAAGATGAGGTCATCGAAACAAGCGCTGGCAGCACGTGCCCTAGCCCTTTCATCCTGGATGACCATCCTCTCCCTCCTTTCTGCTCAGACAATTATCCCTTGAGAGATCCACCTTCTGAAATTACTCCGATTCTTTCAAATTGTGATTATCCGAGAGCTAATTATTGGCTTTTGCACCATTGGTGGTTTTTTTCCTTGCCTTCCCCTGTCCCTCCTGCTGGTATCCATTTCCCTGTCATTAACACTTCCACCAGAGACTAGGGACAGAGCAGCAGAGGAGGCCAGGCTCCAATCATCCCCAAAGGTTGGCAGCCACTCAGTGCCTAGGACCCTGGCTGGAAGGCATTAGAGTCTGAGGCTCACTTGACCCAAGTGTTACCATTTACTGAGAATGGCTGGGTCAAACGCCTCCTGCTAATAGTTTCCCACCGTCATGCTGGTATGTGGTAGAGTGAGGTGGGTGTCATCCTTAGCCGGCCAATTCTGGGTCTCCTGGGGTCTCATCTGTTGCCAGGCATAAGGAAATATTTGCACAGATTCAGTTTCTTTATAGACCCCATTTTGAGACTGGCATTCTGCATTAAAATCTACATGTACCCCATGTCTAGTCCTTTGAACCCGGGTCTTTTAATATGGAGGGTGGCTGGTGTTTCTGCCACCTCAACATTCCTTTCTGCTTCAGTCATGGAAACTGTGGTTGATTTGGGGGTGGGAAACAGAAATATTCTCCAAGTCTCTTTGGCTTAAGAAGTTCAAAACCTCAGCCCTTAGAAGGGCATTTGTGGGAATGGAAGAGTAAGAAAAACAGTGAGAAACACAGAAGAGAGATATAGGCATGCCTTCTAGTAGGTTCAAGTCCGTGGATCTCAGAGAAATGTCTGTGCGGTGCAGCTTGGCCAAAGAACATGCACTCCAAGCCTGGCTGTGGAGAAGTCCTGTTACTAGCTGTGCAGAGCTGTGTGGCCCAGGGAAGGTGAGAACAAGACTTGAGAAGTAGGTTGTACACTCCAGCACTCGCTTTCCCACTTTGTCTTTACCTAGGGCCTGCAGGGGAAAGCTCCTCAGAGACGCTAGGCTGATTGTCTTACCGTGTGGATGCCAGCATTCATCGTTCTCACCTAAGCTGTGTTCAGTGTGTTTCAGAGCAAACTCTTCCATTCGTATTTGTACAAATAACAGGTGACTCTGTGACAGGTGTCGCTGCTCTTAGGAGTAGGTTATGGATTGAATAGGACCATCTCGAAGAAGCTCATGTGTTGAAAGCTTGGTCCTCAATGCTTAAATCATTAAGGCTTTGGACTCAAGAACGCACCAATCTGTTGAGGGAGTCACAGCTTAGTGGGTCTTTGTGAAGAGGCTTTGTTGTAAAAGTGAGCTCCTCCTCTCTGTTTCCTGGCTGCTACGAAGCAAATGGCTTTCCTGCATCTCATGCTCAACTATGTGCTGCTATCCAATATGTATATATTCCCCAAATTCTACTTCAGGATTCTTTTTTACCAGAATGTGATAATCATGAACACATTCAAAGATTCAATTAAATTAAAGGACGCTTATGAGGGTAGCAATGCTATTTTTTTCCTTTTTTCTAAATGTTACATAGTGTGGTAAAATTTGCTTATAGTAAAATTTACAAATCTTCACTTATAGTAAGACATTAGAATCTTAAGCATACACTTCTCCGAGTTTAAGAAATGCACACATCGTGTAACTCACATGCTCACAACATATAGCATATTTCTGCCATCCCAGAATATTCATTAATACCACTTCCTACTCGTTTAGCCCATAAATAGCTACTTTTTCAGTTTTATCACCATAGTTTAATTTTGCTTGTAAAAATCACTACGTGACAGTACTAAATGCAGATTTTTAAAAAATCTAATTCTTTTGGGTCTTGGGGCTGGGAAGACAGCTCAATAGATCCAGTCCTCGCTGTGCAAGCTCGAGAGCCTACGCTCACGATAAAAAGCCCTGGTGTGGGGCAGATGTCTATAACCCTGGCCCTGGGAAGGCAGACACAGGAGGACCC
>NW_026596069.1:21190084-21205743 GCF_907164565.1 Psammomys obesus
CTCTGGTCTCTATCTGTACACACACACACACACACACACACACACACGCACCCAGGCACACATGCATTTTTTTTCTGAGTCTGAGCTGCCATAGGTAGCACTATGGAAAGCCAAAATCTAAATGCTGCACCAGGAAAGAGGAAGTGGCAGGAGTCTATCTCAAACAGAAACAGCCCAGGTGTCCTTGTCACCCCTAAGTAGGGAAGACTGGAGGCACATTCATCCTCTTTTCTTGCCATCTTGTATGAGCTCTCTGTTCCAGGAGATGCGTCTAATATAGAAATGATTCTACCTGGGCCCAACATGAACGAAGGCACAATATCCCCTTGACTCAAAGTCAAGGCCAGACTTCCCTATATGTGTTGAAAACCTTCTATCAGCTCACCCTAGTCTACTTACCTTCAACTCATCCCAATTTACCAAAGTCTCTCCAAGCTTTAGTGTCTGGGGAACCTTCCACACCTGAGCAGCTAGCCTATCCATCTTCTCCCAGCCCTTCCCATCCTCTGCCACTGTCAGAGTAAGGAAATCTTCCTACTCCACAAAGAGTGCAGGCCTCTGTTTCAGCTTTGGCTTTCCTGAAATGTGCAGAACTGAACACTAAATGAGCCATCAGTCACCCGCAGCTATGACACATCACTGTGGCCATATGGGCAGTGTTTTCTTTATGTCGTTTCTGCTATTGGTCTTGAGAATGATTTTTTTTTTTAAGAGAAGGAAAGAAATCACACAGGGACTCCCCTTCCTTCAATAAATGACACAGGCTGAGAATGCTGTGTGGGTCTCCTGTGCCTTCTCTCCCCAAAGAGAGAGAGCACAGTGCACATTTACCAAAAGTCAATAAATAGGGCAGACAACAGGTAAGGAAGAGGGCCCATCTCCTTATGCCACTGTGCTTACTTTAGGATACAGGGTCTCAGTCCACTTTCTCAATGGTCTTGCTGCTACCCTACTTTCAAAGCCAGAAAAGAAAAACCAGAGAGGTGGCAGGTTTATTTATTTATTTTTTTTTATGCTGGAAGCAAGCCTACAGATTCGGAGACTGCTAATTCCCAGGGAGCATTTGATCACGCTAAGGAGTCGGCTTAATGAAACTCCATCAAACACAATAGAAAGAGCAATATTTTTCTTTTGTTCTTTTTATCCATTTTCACATTTTAACAAATGCTATTTCCTGAAATGGATATTTAGATACACTCACTGCTAAAATATTCCATTATTACTATCCATTCTATTAGCCGGCTTGCTTATTATATTAATGTTCAGAACAGGGATCACTGAAAATGACATTTATTTGAGAAAATTAGGAGAGAACTCTTCAGTATTTCACAACTTAATCCTTGTTTCTGATTGAGATCCACTCTAGTCTGCGTAGTCCCTAACTCCCTTGGCGACCTGTTTTTAATTCTGTCTGTGGCAAATCTTTGCCTGAGTTGGGAGTGCGGGGTGTTTCAGAAGCCAGACTTACTCTAGCTGTGCCTCCACCATACATTCTCACATACATTCTGTTCTCACTGCCTCCCTCCAGAGTGTCTGCTTTTGTAAAACAAAAAGGTGGCAGGAGGTCTTTGGATAGGTATGGTGAAGTTTCCTCCTTCCTCTTAAAAAATCTAATTCTTTTGGGTCTTGGGGCTGGGAAGACAGCTCAATGGATCCAGTCCTTGCTGTGCAAGCTCGAGAGCCTACGCTCACGATAAAAAGCCCTGGTGTGGGACAGATGTCTATAACCCTGGCCCTGGGAAGGCAGACACAGGAGGACCCTGGAACTCACTGTCCAGCCCGCCCACCCAATCAGTAAGCTCTAGGCTCCCTGAAAGGCCCTATCTCAAAGAGTAAAAACAGGCAGAGAAGCTGTAGAGAAAGCACCTGATATCAACCTCTGGTCTCTATCTGTACACACACACACACACACACACACACACACACACACACACACTGAGGACAAGTTGTTTCTGCCAGTCCCTTTCTGTGATTTCAGCTGAAATGTGCGACTCTGGTTCTTACAGCACCCCTCTTCCTCACCATTCTGTCCTCCAGTTTCCATCCCTGGGAAGCCTCAGTGAGAATCCAGATGATAAGATCATTGTTGACAAGTGAGCCATCCAGCCACTTGAGCTGAGTACTACCTAGTTTTAAATTGTTTCTGTGCCTTCATGCCACCACAGGACATAACTAAACGAGTTATTCTGCTTCCATTCCTAACGATTCTCCTGGGTGTCTACATTCAGTTTTCACCTACCAAGGGCTGATCCATTACAAGCTAGTAAGGCTAAATGAGCTAAAAAAAAATCAAGGCAGAAACACAGGTAGTTGGCTAGCTTCTGAAAATCTAGGGTCCCGAGTTGATCACAAGGCAAAAGTAGGAGGCTCACAAAAGTGCTTCTAAAATAGCCTATCGTCTTTGTCGACAGAAGTGAGCATTTTAAGGACAGTTAAAAGATTAAACGCCTAGAAGTAGAAACTTAATCAAAAACATAAATGACATCTTCATGAATGGAAAATTGAGTAATGTCCAGATGGTATCACAAGGTTTGGAGTCAAGTCCAACATTGGTGTCAAGTGCACTCCTGCCTTCAGGGAGTCGGTGTCAACCGCTTCTTCTGCTGGCAAATCCTGCCTTCTTCTTCAACACATTCTCCCAAACTCCTTTCTCAGGAAACTTTTTGCTCTACTCGCCTCAGTTTGAAGGTGATTTTTCTCATGAAGCCTTTGTAATCCTCCCTTGGCATCACTTACTTGACTGCCCTTCTGCCTGCTCCCGGAAGACCTGAAGTTAATCCAATCAGGATTGCAATCGTTGTATTTCTTATGGCCCACCCAGTGTTTTATGCTCTGAACACGCAGTGTCTCATAAAATGGACACACTTGCAACCTTTTAGGCAGGTACTATCAATATACTCGGTCTTCAGAGGTACGACATGTGGAGATGTTGAAAACCTGCTCAGCTAGTGAGTTATTGAGGTCCCACCTACTTTGAGAATCTACAGGCTATTATTAGACACTGGAAGAGGAGACATTTTCCTTAGTGGTGTAGCCACTGGTAAGTTTCCCATGCTCCTGAAAATATATCTGTACCACCTCCTTGTTCATGCAGACAACCCTAGCTAAACTCAGAGAGAGAGAGAGAGAGAGAGAGAGAGAGAGAGAGAGAGAGAGAGGAATCAAAGGAGAAGAAGAACTAATTGTGAAGACCAAGGGGTTCAGAGAGCGGAAAAGGGACAATGAAACATATGGAGTGCCTAAGATAAAAATACAGCATATACATGCGTGAAATTGTCAAAGCTTTCATTAATTAACATCTTTAAAAGACTGGGATCCAGAACCTGAGTTCTCCACCATCACTCAATTGCAATAGTTTAGATCTCTGTTTTGAACTTCAAAGACATGGAGGTTCAATGGCAACACAGCACATTCCGTCCTCCATTCAAAGGTGTTTCCAATCACTTAACCGCCTTAGCCACTCCATTAGCTGACTAAAATACCATGTGTGTGACTGTGTGTCTGTGTTGGGGGAAGGCTGTGCATGCATGCAAGTGTGTGTACACATTTAGCTGATACCCATTAGTCCTCATGATGTTTTTCAGGACAATCTTGCTGTTTTCTTGCGCTGTCATTCTTTAAACTAGACTCAGAGTCAAACCTAACCTTTAAAGCTTCTATGCTGGTTTCTTCCCCTTGATCAATATGGAAAATATAAACAGGTTTTAGAAACGACTCCTTGAGTATATAACAAATCATATCTCAATTTCCTTCCATTTGGCAATAGTTCCAACTAAATGCCTCCTGTGCAACTCAGATAAATAGATCTCATGGCTCCTTCCCACACCCATAGTATGAAAGACTCAAGATAGACTAGTTCCTAACGTAGGGAGGCTTTATTAATTAAGCATCCCTGGCATATGATATAAACAGTATCTGCCACCCTTCTTTGATTCTGTCATTTTCTCATGCCTTCCGCTCAATATTAAACACATTAGAATGGATGTATTTTTTTCAATTAGAGGAAGAAAAGAGGTTAGAATTTCATATGTAATCTTAGATTTTTCAATAGACTGTGAAAAAAGGTTTGATAGACAAATGTATTCTTCAGTCTTAGAAACAGATTGAAACTAAAACTGTTGATACATGATAATTTTAAGATGGTTTCAGACTCTATTACAGAGTTTATAATTAAAATAAATTTTATTACTTTTTCTCCTAAAGAGAGCATCTAAGAAATGAGTATTTGTGTATGGTTCTAGTCTAAGCATCAAATAAATAGATTATCTGATACAGTTTTAGAGATCATAGACACAAATTATTTTAGTACTAGATCTGCAGAGGTTAAAAGAGGCCTACTTAAAACTGAAGACACTGTTTTTAAGTCATAAGTCCTTGTTAAATATATGTGTCTGTTAAATACATGTGTCAAGAACTCAAACGGCTGGATTATTTTCAGTGATTGTGTTTATGAAGGGCTGGATTATTTTCAGTGATTGTGTTTATGGTAGCTGTGTACTGCTGGCCTCAAAAGCAGAATGTTTCAGTCAGCCCAAGTCCACAGAAAGGGTTTCACTACCAATTTTCCCCTCTACCTCCACCATTTCAGAAAAAAAGTGTTAGGTTTGTGCCCAGCTGCTGGGAAAACTAATGATCAAAAGTCAGGACAATTCTACACTTTAGAGGGTTTCTGACAGGGAAACCTATACTCTGGAGGGAAGGGTACTTTGGTGAAAATGACCATGTTTACACCAAAGCCACCAACAGATACTCATTGAATTCCTGTCTGTCATGGTATCTCCAGAACATACTTGCTGGAGTTAGCATAATGAAACCTTTTCCTGTTTTCTCTATGGGGAGAAACTTCTCCTTCATGATGAGTTCTTAACAGTAATGATCTTTATAGCTCTGTAGTCGACTCTCAATAAACAACCTGGGAAATGGAATAAATATTGGCTTTGACTCTTAGTCTACCCTGGAAACAGTTTCTACATTATATGCAGTATACTGATAGTGATTATCTCCATTTCTAAATAATGCTGTCAGGGATTCGATGACAATACAAACAGCAGGATACCCCCAAGTAGCATAATAATGACTTCCTAAGCAGCTATGCAACTTTACAGTTCTTTGAGGGCTGAGGTAGCGATGGATAGGTGGGCATAGAATCTTTTCATTTTGAGAATGCTGTCTCATTTGCCCTCAAGACTCAACCATTGAGAGTCTGTGCGTATGAAAGACTAGAATCTAGGATTTTAGGCTAGAATCATGCATTTTAGACTTGACAGACACATGCTACCTCGGGATTAATGTAATAATGGAATTCTTTCAGGACTGGGACCCACCACAGGACAGTCAGGAAGGTCACACAATGGCCAGAAATTAACTCTTAACGTACTTATAACTTTTCCAGCAAGCACCAGGACTTTAATATTCCAGCCCTAGAAGAGCTGATCTCCCCTGGTGATAGCAATCTGCCTTTCAATTTCACTGTCTTGAACAGCCAGCTGTGAGCCTTTATATAACATTTCACAGTCTCTTAATTACCGCATGACAACCTCAGGGTTGCTAATCCTAATATCGTTCTGAAGTGAGGGAGGGGCTTGTGGCATATCAACGGTGGAACACAGCTCTTTCTGGGGTAATCGTGCTTGGTGGAAAATAGAGCTCTTCCCAAACACCGTGAACGGTGATCTTCAAAATGGTAAGACAAACTTGTAGTTTTGCCCTTTATCACTGGAGAGAAATGACCTCTTATGTCCTAGGCGATAGGTGTACCAGGGGTGTTAAATACATAATGAAGAGCCAAATGAGAGTGACTTGGAGGGAGAAAGTGGGTCTAAACTGGCAGGGGGATTCCTTGGATGGTTTGTTTTATTGCTCAGGCAGAGCATGCTGGTCTTTTTTTTTCTTTTCTTGGTAGAAATCAGGTCATAGATATAACATTCCCGAGCCACACAATGACACAGAGGGCTGTGGGTGTTGATTGTCTTCACAGGGCAAACAGGATGAGTTTTTTTTTTTTTTTTATTACTTATGGGCATATCACAGAGACCAAATGGCCAGTTCTGATCAGTCAACACTGATATTTCCTGGGACTCGGAGAGGTCGGCTGCCTTGCTCAGCCTGCTTACATTTTTGTTTGTGATGCTATGATACCAATTACCACAAAGAGGTGAATCAAGTCTCCATTTCAGAGACAGCTGTGGAAATGTAATATGAGGTGTGAAGTTTGGTGGGTTACCTAAGATCTCATGGTCTGTTGACAGATCAACAGACACTGGTGCTCTGCCGTGCATGAAATGCCCACCCTCCAACAAGGCACAGTGAGATGGCACAGTGAGTTCAGCGGCCTTGGGTGTGAATCCTGACTGATTAGCTTCCAGGGTGGTGACCTGGAAAGTCACTATTGCATGAGATTTTAAATGAGTTTTATGGGTCAGGGGAGATGGCTCAATGTTCCCTGGCAAGCATGCGAACCTGAGTTCAAATCCCCAACATCCATCCAAAAGCTGCAGGCAGTGGCCTCTGCCTGTGATAGCACTGCTGAGAAGGAAGAGACTGGAGGACTCCTGGAATTTGCTGGCCAAGGTAGCAGAAACGCAGGCTCCTTGTCCAGTGAGGAGCTCCGCTCATCTCAAAAGAGAAGGAGAGTAACTGAATAAGGCATTCAACTTTCACCTCTGGCCTCTACACTCATGTACACTCAAGTGCAAGTAAGTGCACATACATGATCACACACACACACACACACACACACACACACACACACACACACACACGAGTTTTAGGCGGTTGGCACTTCCGGCTCGTGCAGGTTCTCTGAGCTCCACCCTCGGGTATCCGAGCATTCACTTGCTGTGTCCATCCACATGTGAAACTCAGTTACAGCGCATGCACACCCAGATGCCTGAACATCGTTCACCCCACCCCGCTGAGATCCCTGGTACAAAGAGTTTCCTGTCTCCCGAAACGGCACTGCAGGTGCACGGCAGGTCCTGTACTTGTTAGGTAATTCATCAGCAACTTCTGCTGGTTTTTCTCTGAAAATGCGTCTTTGGTCTGGCTTCTTTTCTCCGCTTCAACAGGGCTCACTCATCTAGAAAGCTGCAGAAGCTCTCCATCTGGACTCACAGTTTATTTAACCGTCCAGGCTAATCTCTACAATGAAAGTAATTGCTCTTGCTATTATCAGTATTATTTTAATTACATTTACATACTTATTTATGTGTGTGTATGTGTGTGTAGTATGTATGTAGGCATATTTGCCATGCCATGCGCATAAAGGACTACATGCAGAATTCAGTTGTCTCCCATCTTGTGGGTCCTGGGAATGAAACTCAGATCACTAGATTTGGTGGCCGGTGCTTTTACCAGTAGTGAAAGTACTTTTAGTACCTAAATTTGGACCTCTGGTTCTGCTGAAGATAGAAAATTCTAAATTCCTGTTTTGTTTTGCTTTTTTAAGTTTTCCATTTATCACTCCTCTCATTTTGACACCTGGATTATCCATGTTTGGACCTTTCCGTCCCAGTGGTGTACCTCATCATGTTCTAGAGCCCTTCCTGCTCCTGCCGTATTGAGGCTTCATAGTCTCTGTGTATAGTGCACTCTATGTCCAGAAGCAACACATTCTCATCTTCCCAGGTCCCTTTGCCCACTAACACTATTAGCAAGTGCTGGGAGCTATGCTCCTGGAAGAAACTGCGTGTTGGTTATTGGAGAGGACTAAGCTAGAAACAGGCATTTATTTCAACATGTGTACATATAAACACATGGAACTTTAGCATTATATATACATATATTTATACATATTTTATTTGTATAGGTTGCAATAGAAATTTATAGTTCTTACTTGAGTTTTTGATCTTAGCCATTCTGACATGTGTAAGATGGAATCTTAGAGTCATTTAGAGCTGCATTTTTTTGATGACTGAGGACTCTGAGCATTTCTTTAAAAGCATTCTCAGTAGGCTCTTGGGATGACATGGGTGTGACTCTGGCTGAGACTCCTAACAGGGAGGGAGGCATGGAGACTGAAGTGACCACCTCCTAGCCAGGGAGGACTAGCAGAAGGAGGAAAATAACAACCCACCCACAAAACTTTTGATCCAAAAGTTACCCTGCCTACAAGAAGTGCAGGGATAAAGAGGGAAGGGAGGTTGAGGGAATGACTAACCAATGACTGGCCCAACGTGAGCCCCACCCCACAGTATAGAGACTTGCAGACAGGAGCCTAACATGACTGTCCTCTGGGAGACTCCATCTCAAGACAGATGCTGGGACTTGCAGCCAAGCATGAGGTCTTATGGAAGTCTTAAGGGAAAGAGAGAGGAATTTGAAGGGGAAACGAACTCCACAAGAAGACCAACAGCAACAACTAACCCAGACCCATGGGACTTACAGAGACTGAGAAATCAGCTAAGGAGCATGCATGGTCTGAACCTTGGCCCCCTGCACTAAGTGGCCTATGGGCAGCTTAGTCTTTATGTGGGTCATCTGTCTAGTGGTGGGGGTGGGAGAGTGTGGGGCGGAGCTGTTTCTAACATAGACTCTATTGCCTGCTTTTGGATCACTTTGCCCTGGTAGGGCTGCCTTGCCTGGCCTCAAGGATGTGGATGAGGATGTGCTCAGTCCTGATGTAATTTGGTGTGCTGGGGAGGGTTGGTATGGGAAAAGGGGAGCTCCCCTTTTCTGGGAGGAAAGGAAGAGGGTAAAAGGGAAGGAAGAAGAGGGGAGAACTGGGAGGAGAGGAGAGGGAGGCACCCTTGGGGTGTAAAGTAAATAAAGTTAAATAGAAAAGCTGCTAAAAAAAAAAAAAGAAATGTACAATTTTGATATTAGCAGTTTGTATTGTGACCTCCACTTCCTGTCTGTCTTCTCATGCCTCATACCTCACGTATGCTCACTTTATATCTTACGTCCCTTATGACCCAATGAAAAGCCTCACCTTTATTTGCTCAGTCCTTTACCATAGTTACTTGTTTCTTAGAACTGTTTCATTCTTACCCCTCTGAATCTAAATGAAGTCAAAGGACTCAAAAGTTGCTTACAGTCCTCTTTCCACATCACATCCCACCCAACACTGAGGTCTTGACAGTCAAGTTCTCTATTTAGAAAAGCCCTCTGGTTGTTTTTTTTTTTCTTCTTGCCCCTGTAAGTGTGGTGATGGTATTCTTTGAAATGATACTGAATTCACTGGCTTCATTCAGCTTTCCATTTTAGCATCCTTTTCCCATGATGATTAAGTTACTATTAGTTTTTTTTTTTTTTATTCAGAGCATTAACATAACCCCAAAGGCTGAAGTGGTGGGAGAAAAGGCACCTTGAGAAGTGACGCCTCTCCGTGGGTCCTCCATACTGTGTTTAGCATGTGTCATGGCTATACAAATCTCCTTTCCACTCAGATGTATAGTAATTCATGTATGTTTTACAGTTTTATTCTTTTACATTTAGATTTCTAACATAGTTCAACTCTACTTTCCGTATTATATGAATAATGGGCACGAGGAGACACCTCATTTCCTCAGCACTCATCACAATAAAGAATACAAGCTTTAGGTATAAAACGTCTTTGAGATACCATCTTTACCGTGTACTAAATTTCTGTTTATAATTAGTCCACTTAATCAGTCAGCTGCTATTTAAAAATAAAATCTTTTAGCAAGTCTTCAACTGGTTCATTTTAGTTTGATATCTAAAAGCAAATGTTTCATGAGCATTTAATGGTGGCATGCAAGCTGATAGGAAGGTGACAGCTCCAAAGTGCCCCAGGCACTGAATATGTCAGCTCTGACTTGCCAGCTCCTTCCCATGAGCCTTTGTGGAGTGCACACGCGTAACATCCCGGTATCTGGGGACAGGGCAAGAGTTCTTTAGAGAGTCATACTCCCCCCCAAACACAGCTTACCTTCTACATACAAAGCAGTATCACAGCGAAACCAGCCTGCTGAGCTTTGTCTGAGTTCCTGATGCTGTGCGAAGCTGCTGAGTTTCAGCATACATGCAGCAAAAGATTACTGACGTTCCAGTTCTGTTAAGCACTGCACCCAAAGTCATGGTCAATAAACCAAAGCAAGGAAGGTAAATAAGACATAAAGCTTTCACTGTTTGTAGACACGATTACACACACAGCAAGCACGAAGGGAATTCAACAATAGAACAAAAGGACCATATTAAGTACTCAATGTAGCATGATTGCCAAACACATGGTTAGTGTGGAACTTGAAAAACTGAAATTAAAATAAAACATTTGTAGTATCAGCAAAAATGAGCAAACACCTAGGAAGAAATCCAGTGCGCCACAAGTTAAGCACAGTGAAGTGCTCGGCACTGTAAACTATTCCTGGGAGATGGCATGTGCTGAAGAATGATCCACTCCCATGTCAGTGGATCCGGATACTCGGTGTTGAAAATGTGTGGTTTCCTCCCAAATCGGCATTGGGATCCGACGGAATCCTAATCACTATCTTCAGAGGTTGAACTGCAGTTTTTATACATGTTAAAAGTATTTAGGGTAGCCATAACTACTTTTTTTTTTTACAAAAGAACAAATTTGGAAATTTACCGTTCTTGCTTCAGGACCTAATATAAACCAGTGTACTCAAGATGGCTGGAGGACAGCAAGATGCGTGGAGGGCAGAGCGGAGAATCTGGTTGTCCACCAGAAACAGGGTGGGCTAATTTTCACATTGCCTTTGGTCAGCTCAATGACAGAAAGTTTTTCTAATAGATTCTGCTGGAACAATTGATATTCATCTGATCGGATAAAAACTCTATACATTCTTTCATAAAGTGCATGTTCACCTGCAAAGAAGAATATATAGTTAAAACTAATGTGAGGTGAACACAAGCCCAAAAACTAGAATAATGAGGAAGAAACGAACAAGTACGATATAATGAGGACCCAGGTAACACTTTCTTGGAATATGGGGAAAAAGATAAATTTAACTACATAAAACATCCAGACTGGGGAAATGCATTTGTAAAGCATATCTGAAACACTTCGGATGTTTGTTTATATACATTCATAAGTTCTCATCAACATCGGTTAAAAGACCTGAAGAGACCATCAAGGATACCTGTGTATCCAAAATGCACAAGGAACATGCCAAGTATTTCTGCTCCCATGAACATGCAAAACCAGAAGGGTGAGGTATCATTTCCTTCTCAGTGGGGCAGCTTGTTGAGAAAACCAGACCTGATGCTGTCTGTTAAACATTAAGGAGAGTGCCTCACAGAACTTCCACACTTGGACCACAGCAAAGCACAGTTCTAAACCTGTCTAGAGGGGACAGATAGAGAAATGACCCAGTGGTTGAGAGTACTGACTCCTCTTCCAGAGGACCCAGGTTCAATTCCCGGCTCACAACAGCAATCTTCAAATACCAATGGAAAAGAAAACCACAGTGTTCATTTCTACTCATGGCCCCATGGGTCCTACGAGATAGGAAATGATGTCTCCTGGTTACTGAGGAGTAAGAAATGGCTACTAACAGGAATATTGTTTATTGGCATGGGGAAAAATGGCTCTCCAGAAGGCAGGGTTCTTGAATTCATATTTTATGAGCCAAAATGAGCCACAAGGCTAATTAGTAGCCTTCATCAACCCACCCAGAGCCCGATACCTATATGCCTGACGAAGCTCCCCCGCACCCCCACCCCCACCCCGTGAATGGAGTAACTCTGAGTCATTTCCAATAAGGTAGAGTGACTGGTAGAAAAATAACACATCCTTTCCCTGGATTCCTGCCCTCCTCCTCTTCTTAGTCCCTTGACCTGCCACCATCTCCCAAATACATCTCCTCACTTTTCCCGGTCCTAGGATCAGTGAGTGTTTGAAGGGACACTAAAAGACATGCACCACTTAAGGACAGCTGTTACGGAGAAACTTATAAATCGTGTATGTTCAAACCTGTGAGAGAAGACAGGCTGAATGCTTTGGAAGCTCAAGTCTAACGAAAGGCTAATGACATAGATGTCTGAAGCAGAAATGCAGTGTTCAAAGACAGCCAACGAGGCTGTCCCTGCTTCTTCCCAAAGTTGGAGTGACTCAGAAACTGATGTCATTCTGGCCCAAAAGGAAATGTGGAAGGGAAGAAAAAGTCATATGTGCTAGGCCACATGACGATTTGTGAGTGTGTGTGTGAGTGTGTGTGTGTGTGTGTGTGTGTGTGTGTGTGTTGTGTTGTGTGTAACTGTTAAGGCTTTGGGGCAATTTTGAAGCTTTCATTCATCATTTGCTTTCCATCTGGTGATCCGAGACACTGCTGTGTGGCTTTGGAGTGCTTTCTGCCATTCACAGGTGTGCCTGGTTTCATGTATGGCTCTGTTTACTCTCTCGGCCCAACTGCAAACGCATCAGTCACAGGAACCCAGTGTATTCGTCACTCACCAGCGTGTTTGCCACCACAGGAGTTTTGCTTGGGGAACGCTCTTCCAACTCTCCCAGCTCCATCTGCTCAAGGATCTGCTTCAGAACGCAAGCTCCAGTCTACAGAATTTGCAGCTTCTTAAAGAATTGGTTTCAATGATTTGTCTCCTTTACTTTTGGTTCTCTCTCCCGTGTGTTAGGAGGGCTGTAGAGTGGGCTCTGTGTTGGAACCCCTCACAGTTGAGGGTTAGGCTTATTATTCTCCTCTAGTGTCTTGAGTTCAATGCACATGCATTATTACCATATGTAACTCCAGATGGTCTTGTCCTCTGCCTCTTTCATGCGTTCAGTACAAAAAAAGTCTTGGAATCCCCTCCTTCCTGCTTACCATATTTAGACAGTCAACAAGGTCTCTTTTCACCTTGTAAAGCTCTCATATCTCTTCCTTACACCTTCCCCTCCTCTCTCTTTCACACACACACACACACCCCGGTGGGCTTTTGTTGCTGTTCAAGAGGTCTGCCTTGGCTGCACTTCCTAACTTTATACTTCAGGCTTTAACTTGACATTTCCTTCAGGGTTCTTCCCTGGAAGCCCAGCGCACACTGGGCTGTGTCTTTACTTAATTGTCTTCCCAGGCACACTTCAGAGCATGAAGGAAAACTTTACTGAACTTGTTGTGTTTCCGATCATGAGCTTCTCTATGTTTAACATCGGGGATGTGTTTACAGTTGACCAGATAACAGGTGTTGAATATCTTTGTCTTGTCAAGAGAGAGCGCACTATTCAAAGTTGTAGCTGGGTCTTTCTAGCGCAGTGGTATATTCTGACTCAGTCAATACGAGCTAAAAAAAACATCCATAAGGAAGCACTGCACTCCACTTTATGCGCATTCAGCTTCTAAATATGCTATATGATAACATTATTTATTTTAGATTGCAGGAGCATGGGTCTGGGTAATTATTTAGTTGGGGTTTCTAATGTCGTGGCCACCTTTTCTTTTTATTGACTCTCATCTCTATTTATTTCTATTTTTTTTTCTCAATGAGTATAGAAAAGATAGTTGGCTATAAAAGTGGTTTTTGACACTTTCATGGACTGTATCTTCTTTTTGCTCTTCCCTCAGAAGCTGTTTGATTATTTGTAGACAGAGCACTGGTGGAAGGTTTGCTCTTACAGTTAACCTGTAAATGTGTTATCATCCTCTTCTATCAATCATATCTCTTTGTATTTTTAAATTAAATATGACATAGATATCAACTGCTAGTTCTTTGCAGAAATTCACACACACACACACACACACACACACACACACACTCACTTCCTGCATTTACATAATGTTTACTAGATGGATTGTTCTGAAATGTAAACAGGGCACATGCATTTTCTTCCTAAGAAAACTGAGTTCATATGTAGCACTTAGTGGGCCTAGGATGCAAAGGTTTATGAGGCTGGATATTATATCTTCAAACAGCAACATCTGTTTTGCTTTTGGTTGTGTCTAAATTCTCAACTACCGATGGCTACCAACTGGTAAGTGGCAAATGTTTTCCTTTTCACGGGATGTGAACTCTTCATCAAGAATCAAGGAGAAACAACAGCCACCTTTTTCAATTCTTTCCAGTTTTCTACCTTTGAATTCCAGTAGCCAACATATACCATTACTGTTTTCAGCTTGTCTTAATACACATCAGATTTCAGTTCCACAAACATGTGACTCTGGTTGTGAATATAACTAATTAAAAACCCAAACTAGGTGTTATGTTTGAAATGGGCATGTCCACTTCAAATGACAAGAGCAAGCTAGCCATCTTCTTATCTAGTAATAGCAAGGACTATTACTAGGGTGTGGTATGTCCCTGATGCTCTGCTTCGTGGCTGGCGCTGCCGACATGAGGCAGCTGGGCTAGAGAAGAGCCGAAAATACCCCTTCCCAAAACCATGACCAGTAAATGAGTTCTCTTTGGGGACAGTCTTCCTCACACAACATTCAAATTGTGCTGCCCATCTGAGCACATCTCACTGCCTACTTTTGCCTTTCATGACATCTGTAGTTCTATTTAAAATATTAGGGAACAAGAACACACCACAATGTACAGCGGGCCTTAAGAGCTACAGTACCCTGCCTTTATAACAGCTATTCTGCAGTAATATTTGATGGGGCGCTGTTAGTTTCCTATTTCATTGTTTGACAAGATCCTGGAAGATTCACTGAGGAGTATTTACAGGGTAATAATGTCACAGTCCTCACTTCTTAATTTATTGATTCACTGCAAGCCTTCTTTTACTTTAATGGTTGCTTCTCCCCACTTTCTGCTTCCTTGAGAATTAAGTCATTTGGTTTGTTGTTGGCTTTAATACAGCTTATTATTAGCAGGGTTATTATCTGAAGTCTAAGGGGTGGTTAAGATCCCAGAAAGATCTTTGAATTGACTATGGGCACCATTGCTCTCTGTCATTTTCAGTCAACCCTCACATGCTCCTTTCTTGGCACACCCAGGGATTCCTTTCTACGGAGATCAACGATCATTTAAAACCTAATCCAAGGATATTGAGGGAGAGATTCAGACTGTAAAACCCTGACAGGCTTTATCCCATAGAATAAAATAGTAAGTACGCTTATTTCTACTTCACTACTGCTGGCGGAGCCTTTAAAAGGCGATTTTAAGAAGCACTCTTCTTACCTGACCCATGAATTATTTGGCTCTGTTACTGAAATGTCAGCTAGTCAACTAAGAAAAGTAATACAGTTTAACTAACAAGCCTATTCCCAGAGCAGAATGCATGCAGCTCACCCCTTTCCCTGGAGCGGTCACTTTGTAATCCAGTCAAGATTTTTTTTTTTTGACATTCAGCCTAAAACTCTCCTTACCTGAGATTTCCTTATTAGTCGGGGAGGAAAAGAAAAGAAAGGAAAGAAAAGAAAAAGAAAAACTGCACAGGCAGCCTGCTTTAAGAATTCTCATCTAGGGATGAGAGGATGACTCAGGAGGTAAGAAACCTTGCTGTGGAGGTGAGAGGTCCTGAGTCTAATTTCCCAGCACTCATGTCATAGCCAGGCATGGCCGTATGTGTATGGAGAGCAAAGAAGGGGATCCAGGCACCCCAAAGTCAGCTCAGCCAAGTCTGACCTTAGAGTTTAGGAACAGCCTGACTCTATATCAAAACTAAAGTGGAGAGAAACAGAAGACAAGTTCCAATATCCTCCTCTGGCCTCCGCATGCACACTCCTGGCCACAAACATCTGAACTTATACATGTACACACACACACACACACACACACACACACACACACACACACACACA
>NW_026596069.1:21205753-21223406 GCF_907164565.1 Psammomys obesus
ACACACACACACACACACACACACACACACACACACACACACACACACCAGCCTCACAATACAAACACTTACTTCAGTCTCTTTCTTTGGAATAATGGATTTATCCTGTTGTGGCTGCTGTCTGGGACCCACTTCTCATTGCTACTTCTATGGATATTACTGTTTGATTCGTTTGTAGGTTTAGCCTGCTTTTCCCAGTGTGTAAGCAGAAATCTAGACGTTCTATTTCTCTGAGCAATTGATATGTTATGTTAATTATACCAGGTTCAACTTTTCTGAGGATATGTTCTGAGTGGCCATGCCAGGATTAACTATGTCATGCTGGACTCACACATAATTCTCAGCAATCAGTACCTCCTATGGACAACTTGATTCCATGGCTCCACCTGCCAACTGCCCAAGAACTTGGTAGATTCTACAATGATTATAGCTGTGTGTGCTCTTCACCACAGAGCATCTTTCCAGCCTCAGGATCATTCCTGAGTCCGAGAATCAGGATTTGCTGGTTTTCTTTGTTGGTTTTCAAGTCACCAATACTATATCATTTCTTTCTCACCACTCTTCTACTTAAAAAATCTCTCATCAAATAGAAAATGATGTGAATGTGGATAGATATAGATATATACTTATATAAGTGTGTATATATGTACTATAAAATGCAAATACCATTAGAAATATATTTTGTATATTAATTTAATTAATGGATTCAATTGGTTAGGGTCACAGCAAAATTAAAATAAAGGTAAGAGTTCCCATAGCCCCTCTCTACTATACCTATAATCTCCTCTCCATTCATGTCTCATTTCCATGTGATATTTGTTATAATCCATGAATAAACCTTCATATTTATTGCTATAGATCAAAACTGTAAGGACTTCCAAATTTGTAATGATTTGTGCCCACCAATAATAACATCATTCAGAAGAGTTTCATGCCACTTACAATGAAACACCTGCTATATTCTTATAGTCTCAAAATCTTGTTTATTGATTCAGCTTCCTTGGTTTTGTGCAAGAAAATCATTAAGAGAGAATAGTGAGAAGCTGTGTTGTCTGACAGTCATAATCATGTATTGTTAGGAAGCAGCCTGACTGGGGAGCATTCTCAGGGTTTCATGCACTTTGAACATCTTGAGGTGATACGCTGTTATGATGACTGTTTCATTTAATAATAGTGCCAAATATTATAGAGTGGTGACACCGGCCTGAGTCCCAGTGGAAATATATATCATGTCATAATTAGACATCTCAGGTCAACACAGTGCTGGGCTGGGGAGATGGTTCAAGGGGAAAGGCTCTCACAGCACAAACATGAAGACCTGAGTTTGGAACTCCAGTACCCACATAAAAGCCATGTGTATCTGTAACCCCACAACTGGGGATGTAGAAAGAGTTGGGTGGATCCTGGGGGATTACTGGCTTATTAGTAAGCTCCAAGTTCAGTGAGGGACCTTATCTTCAAACAACCCTGATGATGATGATGATGATGATGATGACGATTATGGTGGTGGTGGTGGTGGTGGTGGTGGTGGTGGTGGTGGTGGTGGTGGTGGTGGTGAGAAAATGCACTTGACAGCTGAGAAAATGCACCTGACATCAACCTCTGGTATCTACATTTTAATTCCTGGGCATATGCATGCGTGTAACACACACACACACACACACACACACACACACCAAAATGTTCTTTAAAATATCTAAATGTTATTAAATTACAGTGTTCACTTTTAGCATGAATCCAAAGTTTTGAACTAAGCAGTATAGGAACAGTAAACCCAGTCAGGTTTTTATTTGTCTCATGATTATATGACAATTTTACTCAGATAGGAAAAAGCCCACTCTAAAAATAAGCACCTTTCTTTTGCCCAATGTTTGCTGGTGACAGAAGCACATGCCTGACCTGTTACAGGGTCAGGAGTTATAGTTTTATTTTGTTTTTTATAAAATGTAGGCTTTATCAACATTTTTGAGCAAAATGGTACTTCCTTTAACCCATTTCCCCTGTATTTGAGTAAGAATTATTTTGCAAATTTGGACAGAATACAGAAACTGTGAGAGACAAGGTGTAAGTTGTTGGAAGCATTTAGAAAAACACTGCCTTCATCCTGGGTCTGACAGGCCCCTGTTCATTTGTGGGTGCCCCTTAAATTCCAAAATGCCCAAGTTTTCTTTTTCTGTAGCTGGCACAGAGGGACTCACAGATAGTCTAAGTTTGAGGGCTCTTCTGCAGCTGCTCTACTCCTTCATGAACATCTCTATCCCAGATTCATTTCTTACTATGTTAATTGCAACCTGGAGAATGTGTACTCCAGACTTGAAATGGTGGTCTGAGTCTCACATTTCATAACTATGATAGCAGTAAAGGCCTCAGCTTGCAGCTTTAATGATGGTAGGACCAAGTCTTTTCAGAGTGTTCACTATTCTGTCTGAGTCCTGCCAAACTCCCAGGTACTGTGGCCCTTCATCATTGTCCAGTGTCTTGCTTCTTGGTGGTCCCTGATGCCTTCCTTCAGTAGATACTGACGGAACACTTGTGAATACAGTAAAGCATAGTGAAGAAAAGTGAATTGCATAACACAAATCTTGCCACGAGAGTGCTTATAACTTACGCAGATAATTTACATCCATTCATCACATTCTGCAAAACGCTATGCAATATCATAGTACAAGAACTCTGTCAAATAAAGAAGGAAGAACTATGCTTGGCACATATAAGATAGTCTTATCTGATGGCTCCTGTGTTGCCTTCTCCCGCTGTGCAATAGCTTAGGAGCAGAGCTTTTGACACTTGCCATAAGGAGTTAAGTATACAGTAGAGTTTTCTCTGGTTCTGCAAGTGAAAATGACTTTTTAATCCGCTGACTTTTTGTAAGAGCCATGTTCACTTGTCTTCTTCATGTCCATTTGCTTGGTTCTTCTTAGGATTTACAGCAGAGCTGTCCAAAGAAATGTAAATTAGCCATGTGCATACTGTTAAATTCACTTGTAAGTGCAATGAAAATAGAAAGCAATCAAATTTATTTCAACAGATAGCCCACCTAACCCAGTATATCTCAGATATTATTATTTCAATGTAACCAATATAAAATTATTAATAAAATACTTTACATTCTTTCTGTCATATGAAAGCTTCAAAATTCAAATATATTTTACAATTCTGTACAGCTCAATTTGAATGCTTTTTATGTACTCAGGAGCCTCACGAGACAGTAGGGATCTGGGGTGTTTAAATCTTCCATTTGAACTACTATGGATTATGTTTAAGTTCCTTGTGTAATGATAAAGAGAATATTTTATTCCAAGCAACTGATAAGAACATTTCTTTGTAGGGAGAACATTCTAAAAGAAAAGATTTTCATAATCCAGTGGAATAAAGTCAGTGCCCGGTATCTGGGGATACCTTGCTTGTGTTCAATTTTCAGGAAGGAAATATAACCTACATATTCACAGGGCTCATATTTTCCATACTGGACCGAAGACAAAGAAGATGAAATCAGGAGAGGAGAGCAAGCAGGTCTGAGTGGCCAATGGAGCAAATGCAAGGAAGTTTCAAAAGCCCATACATCTCCAGTCTTTTGCTCCCTGTCTTCTGCTTGTGGATTATATGTAAGCTTTTACTACTGCTGTATAGCCATGCCTGCCTCCTGCCATGATGCTCGTGAGGACAGCTATGGACTCGAATTCTGAAAGTGTAGCAAGCCCCCAATTAAATGCTTTCTTCTATTAGTTTCTTTGGTCACAGTGTCTCTTCACTGCAACAGAAAAGCAACCAAGACATCGGTATAATATAATATAGAGCGAAAGACTCAGTTCCTGCTAAATTGCATTTGAATGCTCCTGCCATCTTTCCTAAGTGATTTGAGTGATGGTCTATATGTCTTATCTTCAGTTTTGCCTCCGGAATGACGAGGATGGAGGTGGTGTAGGTCTGGAACAGTATAAACAGTTGGCGTTCGATACATGATCTTCAATGCAAAGTCCCTTGAACAACCTTACTCAGAACTTTCTAGAAATGCAAAATTTCTAGCCAACCCCAAAGGCTGCACTTACCAAATCAGAAGATCTGGTGTGCACCTAGAAATCCAGCTTTTAGTCAATCCCCCAATAGTTTAAAAACCACTGGATGCCAACAATTTCACATAAATAATATACCACCCCCAAGTCGACGACTTTTAAGACTCACACCTCACGCTCCTTTGGCAATTTGTTCAAATACTTAACAGCTGCTATTGTTGGAACCATCTTATTGTCAGTATCATGCTAGGCATGTTGCGAGCCTTAGTGGGAAGATGCATTTTGAAGATAAATGCCGTTACTGGAATGCCCATTTCTCAGCATATCAAAGCCAGTGAGTGATACTGAGCTCTTTTAGCCTCTCTCCTGGAGAGATGCTCTTAGAGCATGTGTGAACGAGCTCTTTCACTTCTATGGTTTCTGATCCTTCTCTTTATCACCCAAGTCTATATTCTACCTCTTGATTCTTCTCTGAGACTATAGGTCTGTATTAGGCTTCCTCACAGGCCTATTCTAGTACCCACTTGCTGGCTTTTCTTCAGTGGTTTTGCCTGCATGCCCCTGTGATTAATATTTTAATGGCTTGTCTCCAGATAAATTTGATAAGCACTGAGTAACAGTTGAGCCAAATGTACTTTAAAAAGTAACTATAAGAGAAAAATAAGTTAAAATTTTGCTTCATCCTGCCATTCAAAGTATCATGCTGGTATAGTTCCATGCTACAAAAAGACAATTATTTGCTCTTGAAAAAAATGTTTTGCAGGTACAAAGGAAAGCTACAGGAGAGGAGAAGCCCCAAGGAATATTATTCTCTGTGTCTTCTATTTAACGGGTGTCCATATTTTTCTTGCACAGCACAAAACCATTGCCCTCTTCCCGTTGCTTCTCTTTACAGAGAACATTGACCTGCTGCAGAAAAAAATAGCCCCTAAAACACTCTTGCTCATCATAGGAGGTAATGGAGCAAGACAGCACTGCATGCAGTCGGAAATCTTGATTTTTTTTCCGCTGTGCCATCTGCTCCCCACTCTTCCACTTGAGCCCCCCCATCCTCCTCTCTGGCCATGGTATATAATTTTTAAAAATATACTTTCTCCAAGAGTATCGCTTGTATATTGCAATTAAGGTTTGATAAATGATGCCTCCGAACCCTTCCTGCACATTGCCAAGCACACTCTACAGAAATGTTATGGGCCTGACTGGAGCAATAGGCGCGGCAAGGTGCCACAGGTGATCTTACACAAAACGACGGCGGTGGACACCATTGCTTACCCCAGTTCACTCCTCTGCCTGCCGCACACTCCCCACCCCTAAAGCCATGGGGAAATTGGAAGCATTCCAGATGCAGCATGCTAATCCGGTCTTCGAATCTTAACATTGTTTCTAAGTCGATTTGCACAGCCACCACCATGTTTCTGTTCATGGAGCCTGCCAGTTTTCATTCATATTTACATACGTGGAGACTTGAGTCCTAATACCTAATTCGACAATATTATGATCTATTTTGTGCAGCCTGGCATATACTATCTCAAGTCACTGTTCATGTCACCATCATTAAAGGCAGTTTAGTCCCTCTGTCACCAGCCCTGGAATTCATGGGTTTATAACCGTCATAAAAACACGCGTATGTTTTGTAATGGCAGAGTCGCACCTGGGGAGAGAATCTGGGTGGAAAAGAAGAGAGTCCTTGCTTCCTGTTTCCAAAACCCCCAAATGTTCATGTTTTTGGGATATTTCCCGTTTTGCTCTCTCCATCAAAATGAAAAACGATTTAATTTAATTTCTTAAAAGAAATATGAGAAGCTCTGTAGTCATTACTGGCTCCTTTGCTAGATTTCTGAAGTCATTTCATTTTCAGAAGAAATGGTTGCCTATCTAATAAAATTATACTTGCATAAAAAATTGTCACATCATTCGTGTTCATTTTACTGGCTTTTTAATCTGTGTGGATGCAGCTGCCGCAGTCCACTTGGAGGCTAGGCTCACACTTTGAACAAAGGTCTTTTCCTAGGCTCTTCTGATTGCTTTGGTCATAGGGAGTTAATGTTTCTATTTTTTAAAATCTGTGTTAATTTTGGCATAATTAGCATAAGGAATTTATTAATATATCTGCGAATGCAAATTTTGCTCCCAAAGTTAATAATTAAAAAGCCTTTGAGGCTGCATATTCAACTATATCAAATGACAAGATAATAGACGATTAAGGATTACAGAGATTGTGGGGTTCATTTGGACATTTCGCCCACCCTCCCTCTTTGGGCCTCTGGATTCTTGCCTTCATTATTCTCTAATTTATTCACTCATCTCCGTTGTCCCTACTCACCAATCAATAGTTATATCTATCTAATAAATTATTCCTCTGAGGGTTGCACAGAGTTAGGTATTGTTTGTATGTTTGTGTCTATAGGCAGGTCTTGATTTTGCCAGGCAGATAAGGTCTTTGGCCACTACTCTCAGCCAATGGCTTGTTTAAAAGGCTTGGGTGAGCTGAAGGGGTTGAATGGATTTAACTTCTTCATAGACGGAAACTCGGTAACCTGTTCCTAACTCTCTGGAATATGCAGATTACACAAACAAAAACAGCAGTAGCGGCAACTTAGCCCTCCACAAATCATCATTAGTAAACAGTGTGTTTACAATCATGTAATAGGTATGAAGCTCTTCTTACCTGTAAGAGATGGCAGAAGTCCCCACCTTGCTTTACTTGCAAGATTCCCACAAAATTGATAGTTACATTTGAATTCATTTTCCAGTATATATATATGACACGCTATCTATGTATTTTATTGTAACTGCTTTAGTGCAATATAAACTATGCAACCCAAAAAGAACCAATGTTAAGTGTACTATTTGGCGAGACTTGGCAAACAAGTGTAGTTGTATAACTGTTGTCACAATTGTTCCCTCCATCGTATTGATGAGTAGCACTCCATTTTTATATTTAAAAAAGGTGACTCTGAGCATCTATCATGTGCCCTTGGTCTTCTTTCATCCTCCAGACAGCAACATTTCCAAGAGTAGGCCTGGAGGGTTAAGTGCTCAGAGTGTACTGATTTTCCAAAGCTGTCTTGCATTCGCATGTGCACTGTATGGGCCTCCAAGTTTTTATCCTGAGCCCCAGCAATCACTGGATATCATCACATTTCTCCGGGTCCTCCTTTCTATCGGGAGTCTGAGCCACTACTACACTGTTGGGGAAATCTTCACTTCGCTACTGCTGTTAGTCACATTCAACATCTTTTTATGTGCTTGTTTTCCAATGTGTAACGTTTTTATCAATGTGGCAGTCAAACCTTTTCCATATTTGTTTTCTATTAAGTTGTTTGGGGCATTAGAAATAAGTGTGCCTTGTGTGTTTTTGCATGCTGGGCTTGTGTTTCCAAGACCCAAAATTCTCAAAGTTTTCTATACAACAATCATGAATTCTGTTAAAAATCTTACTTGTTCTTTTCCATTTGTATGCCTGTTGGTGGTGGTGGTGGTGGTTTTTGTTGTTGTTGTTGTTTTCCTTGCTTCCCTATCCTGGGAAGTGAAGTTATCGTGTACATAAGTGGGCGTCTCGCTGTGTAAATGCTTGTTTGGGATGCTGGAGAGGTGACTCAGTGGTTAATCACTAAGGAGACCTGAGTTCAGCTCCTCCCACCCACACTGGCAGGTTACAACCTCTCCACAACAGCTGCAAAAGTTCTCACGCCCTGTTCTGTTCTTTTCAGGTGCTGGCATACATGTGTCATTCACTCATGTAAACATGCACACATACACACAAATAAGACAAATAACACATATGAAAGGGGAATTCAGTGCTTTTCAGCACTTAGAGAGACAGTGATGATATTTTTCAATTGGGGGTTATTAGTTCATTAAGATATGTTAATTCATATTTGAGTTGTAAGCCAACCTTGCATTCCTGTAATAACAAGGCACTTGTATTTTATTTAATTTATTTTTAATCACATTTATAATGTCAACCAAATTTAATTGTTTTCTCTTCTTGCTCAAGTAGACCAAAAATTTGTCAGCATTGAATCACTTTGGGTTTATTGCTTCTCCCCCCCATGGTTCTTTTTTTTTTTTTCTTCTCACTCATTGATTTTTATGGTTATCTTCTTTAAAAGCTTTCTTAATTTTGTATGTGTATGAGCGTTTGTCTGTATGTGTATGTGTGCATATTGTGGATGCTTATGTGGTACCCATGTAGGCTTGAAGACGGTGTCGGATCCCCGAGAGCTGGGGTTGCAGCTTGTGAGCTGCCGTATAGTTGCCGGGAACTGAACCTGAGTCCTCTGCAGCCACACAAGGCCTCTCCTCCACTGAGCCTCTTCCATGCTCATTTCATAACAGCACTTCTTGGGCTGGAGAGATGGCTCAGCTGTTAAAGGCTAGGCTCACAACAGAACACAGAACAGCGCTGCTGATGTCAGGGTCACGGTCTGTTCTTTTCTATGGATTTTATGGATAAAGCTTACATCCTTTATTTTTGGATATTTCTTCTGTTCCAAATTGAGGGTTCATTGCCATAAATTTTGTCCAAGTTCTTTTGAAGCCGTATATGATGTAGTTTGGTATACAGAATTTTAGTCATTGGAGAGATTTTTATATTCTGTTGTCATCGCAGAGAAATATCCTGTGGAAGTCCATTATGTCAAGTTAGTTGACAGTGTCTGTCACTTCTATACCCTTGCTGAGTTCTGTCTGCTTCTTCTATAAATTACCACGAAAGAGTCTGGAATACCCACTTTAATTATTTCTCTATTTCTACCCACTATTTTTGCCTTACAGCTTAAGAAATGTTATTAGATACATAAACTTCAGTTTTTCTATTCCTGAGTGATGAATCAGCTCCTTTATTGTTCTTTTGTCCCGCTTTATCTCTCATAATATTCATAGTTTTGAAATTTATCTGCAGGTGTTTCAGGTGGCTTGGTAAATCTGAGTTCTATTGCTCTGCGTTGCTTGGAAGCACACATTTCTCATCTAAAATCTGTATGGTATTTCTGTTAGGATAGGGTCTGGGTAGACTCTTTCTTCCTTCTGTCCTGTGGGGAGATTGCTGTATTTTCTTCTGGATTGTTCAGTTTCTGACAAGAAATCCAATATCATTGGTTGCGCTCTGTATCTTTAAAAATATATATATATATATAGTTATATATATATATAGTTACTTTTGTATTTTTACATGTGGTTACTTTTAAAATATAATTTTGTTAATTTTTGACACTTTTATGTATGCATAAGTTTTTTCATTATATGCACTCCCACTAGTCCTCCTAACTCTTCCCACGTATACTCCCCATTCCCTCTAAACTTCATCTCCTTTTCTTTATAACTCACCAAGTCCAGTTTGTGCTGCCCAGAGATTCAGAGGTGTGGAGACATCCAGTGGAGTGCAGTCAATCTACCAGGAGCCACATCCCTAGGGAAAGCTGACTGTCCCTCCTCTGGAGGCCATCAATGGCCAACAGCTCACCATCTAGGGATTAAGCTCATCAACCCCTCCTGCCTCTGTGCTAGAATGTGGCCTGGCTTGGTCTTTGGCAGGTCTTGTGCAGGCAGCAGCAGCAGGTATATGTTCCTGACTGCAGGGCCTCTCTCCTGTCCAGAGATACTGTTGGTACTTGGTCCTCCCTGACCTCTGGCTCGTACGATCTTTCTACACTCTCTTCCTCTGTAGTCCCTGAGACTTGGGGTAAGTGGCTGTGACATACTCATCTACCTGTAACCCATCACCCCATAATGCTTATTCTCTGTAGTGTTACCTGTTGTGAGTTTCTCCCTTAACTAGCATCCACTGAACAAGGAAGCATCTCCAACAGGTCAGAGAGCTGCAGTAATTGTGGGTAGAGAGATACAGATGTAGAGAGCAGTTTGACCTACATCCATTTAGCAAACTAACAGTAGCAGACCCGCCACTGTCAATGCGCTCCCAGCCATGGGCTCCTAGCTAGAAGCCCACAGCAGGTATGAGTTTCCTCCCCTGAAGGAGAGCTTTAATCCAGTCAGAGGAAAGGGAGCAGGGAGAAGGGGAGAGAGGAAGGGAGGGGAAGGAAAGGGGGAAGAAGGGAAGGAAAAGAAAGAGAGATGGAGGGAGGGAAGAAGAGGGGAAGGGAGGAGAGGAAAGAGTGAGGGAATGAGAAGGGAAGGAAAGGAAGGAAAAAGGGAAGGAGGAAGAGAAAGGGAAGCGAGATAAGAGACCCAGTGTAGAATGTGTAGCTAGACAACATGGCTGTAACTCAGAAGAAACGTGATTCATTTAAGGAGAATGCAGGAACTTTGAGGGTGTCACCAAAGAAGCCTCCGAAAGAGGATAGATTTTAAGAGTCATTTAGTAACATTGAGAACTTGTTCTTTAAACAATGCTCTGTCTCTGTCTGCATAGTTAGTTCCACGTATGGAGTTTGTGGTATGCCCCATACAACTAACAGAAAAGCAGCTCATGCTGTCCTTGGGCAAACCACCACGAGACTGTACATGAAGACAGCCATGATGACGAACAGAAAGAAGACAGCATAGGTTCCCTAGGCAGTGGGATGATGGTCAGGATTCAGCCAAGCTGTTCCCAGGTGGGCTGCTTCTGATGATGAGCAGGGACATGTCTAAATACTGGGAAAGGCGTTTGGGGAGCCATGAGAACAGTTTCATCTTTCAGAAGCAGAGATACTGGCTGACAGAGTAACTCTGGGTCACTTTTGACAGTGAGGTGGGGGAAAGGTCTCCAAGGTTGGGTCTTTCTGAGGACTAAGGGGAAAGAATCCATTTCTTGACTCTTCTAGGCTTAGGTAGTTCATGAACAGTCTCCCACAATTCTTTGCTTGTAGCTTTATCCCAACCAGGCACCTTAATGTTCACACGGCTTTCTTCCTGCGTGCATCTGTGCCTGAGCATCCCGTTTTGAACAGGACTCACAATACCAAATCACATTTAACACTGACTCACTCCAACAACTTCATATTAATAAAAACATATTCAAATAATTTCTTTCTAAATAATCCAGACACACAAATACCGAAGGTTGAGACTTTAACGTCTTTTGAGGGAGGCACAATGCCACTCAACTAAGACAGAACCTGGTACAAACAGCACCAGAGAAGAGAGCTGGAATTTGCAGAAGGAAGGACCAAGGGAAAGAAGTGTGAAAGATCTGCTGCTGCCCCAGGGGTTTCTGTTTACCTGGCTCAATGTCCAAAGCAAGGTAACCAACAGCTGGCTGCAGCCATTCAGCATGGGGAGAGGGTTAACTATGGCTTCCAAAGAGGTGAGATTAAGCCCTTCATGCCTCCCCTCACCTCAGTCCCCTGCAGAACTCACAACTCAGGCCCATCTTCCTTTAAAGATTACAAATGACTGTGTGTGCCTGTAGTTTAATTTTGTATCCGTTTTTACTCGTGAATCACATTTCTGCAAAGACATTAATCCTCACTCATTACTAAGTGCACTGTCAGCTTGATAATTCACCAATGTGCTTTTGTGTGTTATGTTAGAACAAATAAGTCTCTTAATAGACTTCAGTGGCACTCATCCTGTGAAACCTTCTCACCAAAATAAAACAAAGAGATGGAGGGAGTCTTTAAAGGTATACTTGATCATCTCTTCATTCTCTCTCGTTCTTTGGAAAGCTGATTCTGCAGGCGGCTTGCAGGTATGCATACTAGTCTCATAGAAAAGGCTCCCAAACTCAAAAGAAATCCCTGAGGAAAAGGCCACATTAACCTCCTGTTTATAATCCAAGGGCTCCATATGTGTTGGTCCTTCTGGAATTTGATGAGAGATGAATACCAGTTCCCTTACACTCTGGCCCAAGTGTAACTGCATACAGGCTTCTATCCACCAGTCATATCCGTGGGTGGACGGTGAGGCATATCCATACTTAAAACGAGGTAACAATGGAGACAAAGAGTGTATTCCTCCCGTGCCATAGCCCAAACCTACTGATAAATTTTGCATTATTTTTCTTTCTTTTCACATTTATAAATGGCTCAAATCCTACATTTGATTTGATAAGCAATCCATTTTTTATTAAGTTATTCTATGCAATAATCAGATATTCATAAATATGTCTCCAATATTACTAGAATGTTTATTTTGTAATAAACATCTGACTATACAAACTTTTAGGTAGCCTAAGTGTGCAAGAAAATAATGACTGAAAAATATAAAATACAATAAACTTTTTATGTATTCAAGAGAAATTCAGTGGGAAATGGGGTAAAATAATATGTTTATAATTTTTATTTACAAAAGGTAATAAAGTTGAACTATGGTATGCTGTTATAATCAGGCTTAGTGCTTGGGTGCATGTTATTCTTACTTTCTTCTTTCTACATTTCTGAATCTTACAATTGACATATATTAATATATCCTCATGATGTATATAATTGTATATAGTATAATATATAGTACTTCTAAAATACTCATTTAAGAGTAATCCTGATGTGACCACCTGAGAGGAGCCTTTCTCTGAGCCCAGCTTTGCTGACCATGACGTGGACTTTCTCCACTTACTCCTCAAGCCACTGTGCCTTCTGCTATCTGAATTCCTTCAGCAGAATACTTGAGGCTTGGAGTCAAAGATAATTTTATTGCAAACCAGCCAGTTTAAGTAGCAAGGATCTTCTTTTAGAATCCCATTGACAAGAGTCTTCGGACCGTTCTTTCAATAACTTGCGTCAACAGGCTTGGGTGTCTATATTATTGACTTCATGAAAAAGCCCTCCAATCAGCTACGGAATGGATTGGCTACACTTGTGCTTGTGCCCTACCTGGTCCATTACCTGTGTCTAGTTGAGTGCGTTTTGAGAAGTGGGTATTTTAGGGTCTCGCACACGTCTTCTTTCTGTGCTAAGACTCCTTTCCTCCCCCCTCAGTGTGATGAGCATTTCAGCAGGGCACAGAGGGCACAGGTGATCACACATACTGTGTTGCGTTGCTGAGTGGTGAACCCCAAGCTCTACTTGGACATTATCCTCTTGCTCTGAACCCTCTGCCTGAGGTGGGGATATCCATCTGTCTGTGGGCCTGGGCAGCAGGAAGGCTGCCCTGGTGGTAGAGGTGAGATTCTGCGCTTGTACTGGCTTGTTCCCATTCCAACAATGGGGATGAGAGTGGCGCTGTTCTTCATGTTATTCTTTAAGGGTCAATGTCTGAGATGGTGGCTGAACTTACTGCCTCCCTCACAGGGAAAATCACTGTGATGTTCTTTTTCTTTATTAGGAATGTAAAGGAATGGGTTTCTTTCTAATCATTTAGAGAATCATATAGAGAAAGAAGTGGGGGAAATGAGGAAGAATAGGGGAAAAGAGAAAGAAAGAAAGAAAGAAAGAAAGAAAGAAAGAAAGAAAGAAAGAAGAAAGGAAATAGGGAGGGAGGAAGGAAGGAAAAAAGGAAGAGGAAATGAATGTAAAGAAGGAAAAGGAGGAACGCTGCAAAAGAAAGTTTCACTTGTCACTCTTTGTCATTAAGTACAGTAGACCGGGAACATTGCAGAAGTGAACAATCACCTTTTTCTGTTCTGTTAAAGAAATCTTAGTCTGGGGAAAGTGGTTTGGCAGTCAAGAGTGCTCGCTACTCTTGTAGAGAACCAGAGTCCAATTTCCAGCACCCTCACTGAGCTGTTCACAACCTTTAGTAACTCCAGTTCCAGATCTTCTGAACTGCAGGGACACACACACACATACCAGAAATAAATATTTTTTAATTTCATTATAACTATAAGGGAAAGGCCTTGTTCCATGTTTGTTCTTTAGAGACACTGAGCCCCCTTGGAAGCTCCACATGCACCCTCCTATGACAACAGGGATTCCCGTCCAGACTGAGTGTGAAGCAGGCGGGTTAGATAACAGCAGATTGCCCCCTCCTGCCCTGGGCGCTGCTGTCAACTGTCATCTCCCCCAGCTCTTGTAGTTGTGACAATTACAAAGCACAATATAGCATTTAGCTTTCTATGTCTTGTGTCATAAATGCCTGCTACGTTTTAAACACCTTGTATCAGGAACCACATTGTGTCATTTCAAGAAGAAAGTATGCAACCTACTTTCTTGCAAAGTTCTGAACACAAAGCTGGTCCTCAATTCAATGGGATTAGTAGAGAATTTCAGCTCTCTGCCAGCAGGTGAAAGGAAGCAGGAAGCAGAGAGAGGAACATCTCTTCCAACTCTGGGGAAACTCATGTCCATCAGTTTGTGCTTCCATAACTTAGACAAGGCCTGGTAACCTGGCCCTTTGCTATGCACTTATACATCAACTTGTAAAATTTTAGACCCAACAAAGGTTCATTGTTTAGGTGAAAAAAAAAAAATGAAGCCACTAAATCATGAGCAAAGCAAAGAAAAAAAAATTAACCCAATATCTAGCATACCCTGATTTATCGTCATTTTAATAGTTCATATTTATAGAGAGCAATGAGGTAAGCCAACACAAGCAGGCTACCTGGGACATCCCACCAAGACCATTAGCATTGCAAGGCTGCGAACTCCTTTCTGCAGGTTTTTAGTGGAATAGTAATTGCGCATCTTTACAGGATATGGTGTAATACTCCAGCACACATACTTGTTGGGAGCTCTCTAAATTGAGTTCCTTTACTATCAGATTACTTTTTCTTTGGAGCCTTTGTACCTTTCTCTTTTATTTGCTCATGAGGCATATAGGCTACCATTAGCCCTACTTGTCCCTTGGTACTTTAAAACATTAGAACACTAGAATTTATTTATTTTTATCCAACAGTGTTTTTGTGTCCGTTATCCAGCCTCCCCTTCTTCTTCCAGTCCCCACTCTTCCTAGGAACCACCATTTTACATTGGATTGACTTTTTTTTTTCCAAGACAGGGTCTCGGTATGTAGCACTGGCTATCCCGAAAGTCTCTGTGTAGACCAGGCTGGCCTCGAACTCAGAGATCTCCCTGCCTATGTCTTCTGAGTGCTGAACTAAAGGTATGCACTACTATGCCCGTCTCATTAACTTTTAGAAGCTCATTCATATATGATTTAATGTGTTTTCTTGTTGATGTGGTAAGACGCTCTGACAAAACTACTTGGGGGAGAGAGTCGTCTTAGCTCACAGCCACACTTCATTATTGTGGGGATGTTACAGGTGCGCAGGCTTGAAGGAGATGGTCCCCTCACGTCCCCAGCTAGAAGAAGAAAGAAGTAAGCCCATACACACTGGGGTTTAGCTTCCCTCCTCCATCCTTAAGCACTTTAGGATTCCCCGCAAGGGAACTGTGCCACTTACAGCGGGCACATCTTCCCACCTCAGCATAATCAAGGTGCCCCTTGCAGACATGCTTACCATCCAGTCTGACCTACCCCTCTCTTCAAGATTCTGTTCCCAGGGGACTTCAGATCCTTTCCAGCAGACAACTGAAATAACCTAGTGAAGCACATGAGCAAACACACAGGTTTGTCTTTCTGTTTCTGCCTCATGTGACGTAACTGTGATGCCATCCAGTTCCATTCTTTTTGCAGGAAAGGAGTAAAAAATGTTCTTTTTACTGGTCTAAGGTCTAATAGTATTCCTTTGTGTCTATAAACCACATTATTATATATTCATAATCTCTTCATGAGGGTCTGTATTGATTTCATATCTTGAGTTGTATGAATAGTGTCACGATAAACATGGATGTGCAGCTTGAAACCTAACATACTATTTATTAAATTGTTACTGCTTTTAGAACTGTAAAGGCAAAGGGAAAGCCGGGTATGGGGGTGCATACCAGTAATCCCAGCACTTAGGGAGGCAGAGGCAGGAGCATCTCTGTGAGTTTGAGGCCAGCCTGATCTACAAAGTAAGTCCAGGACAGCCAAGGCTACAGTACACAGAAAAATCCTGTCTTGCAAAACAAAAACAAAAACAAAACTCAACCAAACAAAACAACAACAACAAAAAGATAAAGGGGGAAAGAAAAACAAAACAACCCATAGACTCCAAGTGATGTTTCCTGGTTGTCATGGAAATGTCTACTGATCACCAGCAGGGGAGACTGTGCATGACCCTTCTATTTGATTATCAGCAATGGAGAATCAATTTAGAATTTCCAGCAAGGACAGTCACTTCCTCCAAGCTGTGCTGAGACAGTGAAGGATTTCCTGAGGTAGGTCCGATCTCAGTCCAAGGTCTGCCTGCATGGATTATATCTGACCTGGAATCTGGCAGTGGCAGTATCTGGGCCTTGTCTTCCAGTAAACGCACACAGGTAATGATGTACTGTCTGGAGCAGTAGTGGAAGGATTAAAGGATGGACAGGACATTTGTAAATGAGTGAGAACACAATGCAGCAGCTGTCACACGCACATGTGCTGAATATTGTCTTGTAGGGAAGCATGAAGCCCTCTTGAGCGTAACCACGCGTCATAAACATCCCACAAGAAGGAAGTTCATGGCGTAGAATTGGTGGCGGGCCTCTGGCGTCTACTGTTCTCTTCTCTAAGAGAATTGCCTCCAGCATGTGCTCTTGTTTGTCACCATTTTACAGATCAGGAAAGTGAGGTCACATGGCTGGTAAATGAGAGCATTTAAGACCCTCTCGTCTGCAGCGAGAGCCAAAGCTCCAATCTGTTCTTTAGCACAAACAAGTTTTGTGACAAATTCTCTGACTGTGACTGACTGAATGAGAGATGCCGGTCCTTAAACAAACACTTGGGAGAAGCTGTCAGTGGACTGGGACTAGGAAGGAATAGTTCTTTGCTCTCCTGGGTGTTTACACTGGTGTTTTGTCCATTCACGATTAGCAAAACACAGGAAACCTGTGCTCTGAGTTGCTGAGATCTAAGGCAGCCCACGAGTGACTCATGTGTTGTTCCTACAGTAAGCTTGCCAATTATATTTTTAAACAGCGGCTACTGTTATATACTTTTTGTCTCTCTCAGGAGTTCACAAACAAGTTTTTAATTTTAAGGTCAAATCAGAGGTCAGTCTCAAGGTATGGGAAATTCCATTCCCATAGCTGCGTCTGGACACAATTTCTTTCTCCCGCAGGGCATTCTGGAATGTAGACTCATAGGCTGACGGGCGGTGCGAGCTGGCAAAACAAGGCTGCAGAAACGCTGCGTGGTGGGGAACGCTTCTCCTCTATTTCCATACGAACACGGGAAAACAGAAGGTATGGAGAATGTAGAGTTCACAAACATTTGGAGTAGAGAGAGGACTCTTAGGAAATGAGCTCTTGCCCTCCTCCTCGCCTGTTATGGACTAAATTATCCCCTCCCCGCAGCGACTGTCTAGGGACCCTGAGCTGCATCTGTCCTGGAGGACCCACGGAGACACCTGGCCTCCTCGGATCATTAGCCTGGCTAATATTGATGAGGATGAAATTAATACGATTATCGGTGGCTTGATGGTGATGATGGTGGTGGCTGTGGGAAGGCACCGCTCGTCTTTTGCGGAGAGGTTTGTCAGTATTCTTCCCGTCGCAGACTCAGGCCTAATCAATACCCCCAGTGTGCGGGGAGCGGGGGGGAAGGAGGGGAGCTTCTTCAGAGTCTTCCTCTTGCTTCGGGCCTCGGGCCTCGGGCCTCGAAGATTGCTCGCTAGCTCAGCAGCCTAGCAGCTGGGCAAGGCGAACGCTCTTACTCACAGGCTGTACTACTGAAGGAAGACTTGTGGTGTGTGTGTGTGTGTGTGTGTGTGTGTGTGTGTGTGTGTGTGTGTG
>NW_026596069.1:21223416-21242485 GCF_907164565.1 Psammomys obesus
TGTGTGTGTGTGTGTGTGTGTGTGTGTGTGTGTGTGTGTGTGTGTGTCTGTCTACACCTGTGTGTCACATTTATGGGCAGATGTGAGAGCGCAGGCATGCGTGTGGGGAGGTCAGAGGTGAACGCCATGCGCCTCTCTCTATCACTCTTCACCACATTGTTTTTATCCGGGGCCTCTCAGGGAACCGAGAGCGTGTGGATTTGGCTGGGCTGGCCAACAAGTGAGCTCCCAGCTTCCTCGTGTCTCCATCCCCCCCCCCCCCCAGCACGTCGATTGCAGGTCTTGATGCTTTACCCAGCATAGTGTGGCAATCCAAACTCTGATCCTGAAGCCTGCGAAGCAAACAATTCACTGGCTGAGCCATCTCCAGCCCCCAGGTTTCCTGCGACTACCACGGCACCTCGCTGACGCCAGGCACACTGCTGCTTCCTGGAGGCAGAGGTTAAATTCTAGCACATGCTTGGCTTGGCGTTGGATGAAGCCCTCTTCTTGACTTTCATTTTGAATCCACAGGTCCGTTCTAGGATGCCTTACATGAACTTGACTAGGTTAATTTTTAAAAACTCAAGGTTGCTGAAATCTGACCCAGAATTAAAAAAAAAAAAAAAGTGCCATACATACAGAGAAAAAGCTCCGCATTCTCTTCGAAACCCAGCTCCAGGCTTTATGGGGCCCATGGTAAATTACCCACCTGTTTTCACTTACATGACATTAAAAAACACTTACACATCATTACACTTTTGTATCGTATTAGTGAGAACGCATGCGAACGCGATGTGAGATAAACAGCTAATGAGACAGAAGGCTGCTCCAAGGTAGCCCTGATAGGATTATGTGGCCCTGATCAACTTTCGGTCATTTGTAAGTAACTCTTGAACTTGTCACCTTGACAAAGAACAGAATGAGACCTTTGTTGCCAGCGCCTGATGTTTCTCTCCACACGTGGCTCACTTGCCAGCAAAGTTAAGCGAAATCGCTGCCAGACATTGGAACTCTTCAGGACTGCCTGTTAAACGCGGTGTGTGCATGTGATTTAGAAACAGTTTTCATGCACATGCCATGCATTCGTATTTTGAAAACTTTGATTAGAACACTGTCAGAATATTTATTTCTTGGTTTTGTTTTGTTGTTTTTAAGGCAGCGGGCTCCATGGGTAAAGGAGCTTGCTGCCAAGAAAGCCTGAGAGATCATCTGAGTTCCATCCCTGGCATTCACATGAGAGAAAACAGAACTGACTCCTGAAAGTTGTCCTTTGTCGGCCACATGCATGCCACTGTGCATGCACATACACACAGCCAACAAAATGGATTTGATCAAAAACATAAAAACACAGGGTCTCTTGAATTTCAGGCTGAACTTGGACAGACTATGACATTGAACTTACAACCCTCCTTCCAAGCACCGGGATCCTACGTGTGCAGCATCACACCCAGTAACGGGGTCCTGGCCATCAGATCCAGGACTTTCTACTTGCTAGGCAAGCACCCTCCCAATGACGCCATATTCACAGCCCAGAACACTCATTTTGAATAGCAGTCACTTTCCTTAAGCTACTGCTGACAGTAAATTAGAAATACAGTTTTAGACTGTAAAGCTGACAAAATGTCCCTCCAAGCATTCTGAGATTGGGTCTAACTCCAAAAACCACATGACAAGCCAAGCCATACCTTCAATAGCAATCATCAGCTGCACAAACAAAATCTCTGCTCTCCTGGGAGAAAACTGATACAATCACTGAAAAAAAAAAAAAAAAAAGCAGAACCACCCCCACTTTGCTAAATGTGCTTAATGTTTGCCAAAATGCACTGGGCACATCACAGCTCCACTGTCCACCTTATCAGCCAGAGCCCATGAAAAGGCCTGAAGACCACGGAGGCTCAAGTTCAGCTGGCTTTGTTTGAACAAGTGCTGAGGTGTATTTATCTAATGTTGCAGGAAGCATGGGTGACTGATCAGGGCTCATGGGTGCCCTGTCATGTAGACCGCCTCTACCAGATGACTGGGAACACAGTCCACAAACAGAAGAGTGGAGGGCTCTGGTGGACAGCTCTGCTCTGCCTCCTCCATGCACATCCGCACGTACAGGGCTGCATTCTCTCTTCTTCACTAACGGGGTTCCGTGAATCATTACCGCAGTGGCCAGAGGTAGAACAGTTGTTCTAATTTGGGACTTTCCATGTGGCTCATCCATTAATGCGTCCATCATCACCTCCCAAAGCTATTTGTTTAGGGATTAAAAGAAACAAATCTCAAATGGGGAAGCCTCCACACTTAGGCTAGCCTCTATAACACCCTAAATCCTCCTTCCACCTCTCCTACCAGCTGAGGTCTTCCTTCTGTGTTCCACCGGGACACGGTGCTTGCTGTAGTAGCTACGTTTTATGGCCACAGGCCACTCATTCCATAGTTTTAAATATCTTCCTTACCCAACAGACTGAAAACACTGCTGTGGTCCACTTCTCCTGGCCTGTCACAAAAAAAGGACCATGCCCGCTACCCACCAAAGGTTGGTGTTGATGACTGCTGATTGGGAAAATGCCAACATGTCTGGTGACAAAGCAAATGGAGTCATAGTAGCATCTGTGAGTTAGAAGAGCAAAGATGAAGTATTGATGAGGTTTGAGAGGTCAGAGAGGGTTTGTGAGCACGAGGGAAAGGCTTAGCAGAAAATCATGACCCATTTGAGGCTGGGTGACATACCGTTTAGGACTGATGGATGACAGACAGCAGGGATGTCTACAGCAGTACTGGATAAATGTATGCTTGAAGGACCTTGAGGACACTTTCTCTTAAAATAATTGAGTGAACAGACTTGGGGTCTATTTTAGAGGATAAAGTATTTAAGGTAAGTTTCTGGGACAAACAGGGAAGTAAACTACAATTTCTTCTACTCAAATGAGAGTGATCTGGATTAACACCCAGACATTGGAGTAATAGAGATAGGGAGATGTGGGGTTATTTAGCTTCAGTTGTCATATATTTGAAAAATAAAGAAACATAACTTATTTTTTCCTTTTTTTTTTAAATTGAAATTTTAGTTTCAGCAAACGGTGGCAACTTAGGTCCTTAAAAACAAACAAAACAAAACAAAAAGCAGAAAAAGAAGATTATATTGCAGTCACAGTCTATAGAGTCAATTCCTTTCTCTAAGATTTTCCAGAAGGAAGGAATGGACGTGAGAGGTTGAATGGCAGGCAGCAAGAGGAAGCACCAACATGCCCCCACAGAGCTACGGCTGTGGTCCTAAAAGTTCCCATAAAGCCACAGTGCTCATTTCAGAGAAAACCTAACATGCCAACATGCCTGTGCAGTGTCAAAGGAAAAGGTCAGAGCAGCAGCTCAGAAAAGGACGCAGTGCGGCACTCGCATGTGCTCCTTCTCCGGTTACTCATTTGAAAGTGGCCAAGGGCTGGCTCAGGCTAAGGGCTGAGTTAATTGTTAACAAATGACTGGGTTTTGATGTGTAGATTTATGTCAGTGCAACACACGTTTGATGCTTACAAATGCTGCATACATTTATGAAAAGATTTGTGGCGTGCCTCCAGGCTCCCTGGAAATACAGGGAGTTGACGTGATTGGGCAGAGAAGGAATGCGAAGAAATCATGTCTTTTTTTCCCCGATGCCTGACAGTCCGTGTCACCATCAGAATATCTATAGCTAAAACACTGATTGGACCAGAAGAGGCTTGATTTGGGAGATTGGCTAAAACTGGAGCTTAAGAAAGGTTCACAGGGCCTAGATGGCAAGGAATCACAGCTAAAAGAAGGAACCAGAAGCTTTATTTTAAAGAGCAGAATTGAAAGGATAGAGGAGGTGTGCCAGGCATGAAGTCCAGTTCATTAGTGAGATTGAATCAGGCACAACACTTAAACCTAAGATATGGGGGGAAGCCAGAAATGGCACTGGATGGCAGGAAGCATGACCTCAATAGGAGCCTTGAGAAGCAGGAAATAGGGAAGAGAGAAAGGAGGGAAAATAAGACATTTCAAATATAACTGTGAAGAGTTTGTTTTTCTCACAAATTTGTTGATGAAGGCTTCCTTTTAAGAATTGTCTATTTGAGTCATTTGCTTGTTTAGTAATTGAATTATTATTATTATTATTATTATTATTATTATTATTATTATTATTATTAGTTCTTGCTTTTTAATGAATTCTACACACTAATCCTTGGTCAAAGAGCTGACAAAGATTTTTTTTTCTAGTCTATAAGCTGTTTCTTACTCTATAGGATGTTTTGACTCCCACAGTAGCTATGCTAATTTACACTCCTACGAATAATAGATATTTCAGATTTGTCAGCCATTATTCTGTTTGATTTCTTGATGATAGCCACTGTGACTGAAGGAATATGGACTCTTTTTTAATATAATTTTTTATTTATTACAATTTATTCACTTTGTATCCCAGCTGTAGCCCCACCCTCTTCCCTTCCCAATCCTGCTCTCCCTCCATCATCTCCTCCCATGCTCCTTCCCCATTCCACTGATAGTGGAGGACCTCCTCCCCTTCCATCTGACCCTAGCCTATCAGGTCTCATCAGGACTGTCTTTCATAGTCTTCCTCTGTGGCCTGGTCAGACTGCTCCTCCCTCAGGAGGGAGGTGATCAAAGAGTCAGCCACTGAGTTGGTGTCAGAGACAGCCCCTGCTCCCCTTATTAGAGAGCCCATTTGGAGCCTGAGCTATCACAGGCTAACTCTTGGGGAATCTCCATCCCAGATCTCAAGCTGTACTATAGAGCAACAATACTAAAAACTGCGTAGTACTGGCATAGAAACCGACTGATGGATCAATGGAATAGAATAGAAGACCCTGACATAAATCCACACACTTATGGACACTTGATCTTTGACAAAGATGCCAAAACCATACAATGGAAAAAAAGATAGCATCTTCAACAAATGGTGCTGGTCTAACTGGATGTCGACATGTAGAAAAATGAAAATAGATCCATACTTATCACCCTGCACAAAACTAAAGTCCAAGTGGATCAAAGACTTCAACATAAAACCAGACACACTAAACCTGTTAGAAGAAAAAGTAGGGAAGAGCCTTGAGCTCACTGGCACAGGAGACAACTTCCTGAATAGAACACTAACAGCACAGGCTCTAAGCTCAACAATCAATAAATGGGACCTCATGAAACTGAAAAGCTTCTGTAAAGCAAAGGACACTGTCGTCAGAACAAAAAGACAGCATACAGACAGGGAAAAGATCTTCGAAAACCCTATATCTGACAGAGGGCTAATATCCAGTATATATATATATATATATATATATATATATATATATATATATATATTCAAGAAGTTAAACTGCAAAAAATCAAGTAATCCAATTTAAAAAACGGGAATATGAACTCTCTATATAACTTTGATCTGTGACAGAAGATTGAAACTAGAACCCTAGTTCTTTTTAACATATACAAAAATCAACCCCAAATGGACCAAAGACTTTAACTTTGACTTTGAAACTGCTGGAAGGGAACATCTGAAGATGAAGGCACAGGCAAAAACTGAAGAGGACTCCAATTGCCCAGGGAATAAAAGCAAAAATTGACAAGTGAGATTATATGAAATTAAAATGCTTCCACACAATTCTCTAGATCTCCCCAGACTGTGTGCTGCATGTGATGCCATGCAGCAAGTTCCCACCCCTCAGGTTGAGCTGCCTAAACTGCTGACTCACTTCCCCTGTGGAATGGTGAAACAAAAGAAACCTCAGCTTTCTAAATTTGCTTCTGTCCTCAGGTGTTTTGTCACAGTCTCATAAGAAAAGTAACCAATATACCCTTCCATATTATGTGTTGGGTTCTCCAAGAGCTAAGGTTGACTTGGGGTGTTACTGGGAAATGATTCCTAAGAAGAATCAGCTGGGGAGCATGACTAAGTAGGAGGCTACTTCAGGCCATAGACTAAGTCTCTGCTGACCTAAACAAGACCTCTAGGCAGGATGCTCAAGAGAGAAGCTCTTTCTTTCATGGAAATGCCTGGGCCCTTGCAGAAGGCCAGGATTAGTCATTGGCTGGAGGCATCCTCAAGAAGAACTGACATCTGGGATGGGTCTGTTGGTCCAAGCCTGTAATCCCAGATACTCAGGAGGTTAAAGCAGGAGGATCTCAAGTTTAAGGAGTATGATCAAGGTTAGCTTGGGCATCCCAATAAGTTCTTGTCTCAAAAAAAAAAAAGTTAAAAAAAGGAATGGAAATACAGATTACTGATGGAGTACTGGTCTACCAAACATAATGTTCTAGGTTCAACACCTAGTATGGAAAGAATAGGCAGAGAGGAAGAGGAGGAAGGAGTGGAAAAGAGCAGAAGAGGAGAAAAAGGGAGGAGGAAGAGGACAAAGGAAATCTGAGGCATATGCTGAAGATTCTGAAAGTCTAGAAGATAAGAACCAACTGCACACCTTACAGTGAAACAGAGTGATTCACTAGAAGCTATTGGCTTCTGTGATTATGTTTAGAAGTCCCATGATCTACTGTTGATAAGGGAACCAGAGATGGTGTTGTTTGACAGCCTGAGATCAAGGGAGCATCAAGGGCTTGATGTTGATGTCTCCACACAAGCAGTTAGGCAAAAAGGAATGCAATCTTCCATCTTTTTGTTCGCTTCCAGCCCTCAGCAGAGTAACTAATGCCCATCTACCTGGAAAGGTCCATTTACTTTACTAGGTCAGCCAATTCAAAAGCTTCTCTCTTCTTAAGATGCCCTCACAGACATAACCAGAAATTGTGTTTGTACAACTGTCCAGTCATTATAGCTGGTAATTAAGCCTCCATACTAAAACTCCATCTCAGTACATCCTTTTCTAGAACAATTCAAGAAACCAAACTCAGGATATATCTGTCCTTCAAAAGGTAGATGTTGAGACAAGGTTGGGAGTGCAGAAGTTTCTGGGATAATAACATCTCTGGAAAGAAGATGGAGGTGGAAAATGGGACAGAATGTAGTTTGGTTTCATGAGGACATCAGAGCAATGATTGCTTCGGTGAGGAATCCTGTGTTTGACAGAGACAGTAAAGTTCTAATACAAATGATTTGCTCAGGCCTTGGCTGGGAATGATGTGACCCAGAAAATATCTAACAGTGGCTTCCAGAAAGTGAAACCTGACCTGTTGTATTTGCTAATCTTGTGGTTAAATATTTACATCATGCTTGATTGCAAGTCATCAATGTGGTATCACTGAATGCCGAGTTTAGAGGACACACACACATTGTCAACTTCCAGTGAGCTGGAACGAGCCAGCATGTACTGGCTGGTCGCCAACCTGGAAAGTCTGTGACTCACACTCCAAACCTAAGGCCAGTCTGCCTGATGGTTGGAACTGTCAGCTAATCACACTTCTTGAGTGGGGAATCCTCCATGAAGGGCTGTGTGAGCAGCTCTGTTGCATGGGGACAGCCTTGCTGAAACCCATCATATGTGCACCAGATAATATTGGACCTCTATCAAGACTGAAGAAATATGTGTACTCTGTGGTAAGCATGATAGAGAATAAAATCAAGAGGAACATTAACCATAATTTAAAGGGGCAAGAGTCTTGCTTTTCTCTGTTATCAGTTAATTCATCACATTGAAGGGAAATGAGGAATCATCACTCAGTCCTCCCTCCTTCCTGTCCTTCCACACGGAGCAGTCAATTCTGATTTCAGTGCCTTGGCAAATGATCATCTTTATTCATTCTCCTAATTTGAGGGCTAGGAGCAGGAAGAAAGGCCACCAAGATAGCATCCTGTATTTCTCACTACTCATACAATTTTTATTTCTTATATTGATAGTATAGCTATCTATCCTACAGGTGTTAATTTTATAAATAAGGACACTATGACCCAGGAACATCCAGTAACTTAGTCATCCCTGGTTCTCTCCTTTAAATGGTCAAATACAAATCCTCTATCCCCTGGTGTGCACATAACACCTGCTTATTTCAACTTTACATTTACTGTGTTATAGTATCATTATTTATGTCTTCTTCACCTTGCAAGCTAAAGAGCTCCTTGTGACATTGATTCTCTACCCATTCTCTCAAGTATCCAGCACACAGTAAAAAAAAAATGACCAAGGTAAAATGGGGGCCCGTAATTTTATGCTACAAAGGTATTGCTGCTTTTGGAATGATGTTTCAGTTGGAGGTACATGTGTGGTTGTGTAGCACGAAGATGCGCCTTGAGTGCTCACAGACTAATGGATACAGACATTGGATGGGAAGCTGAGAGATGGTGCAATGGATAAAGATCTGAGTTCACACCCCAAGAGCCCACATAAAAACTAGACACTCACAGTGTACATCCACAAACCCTGTGCTCCTTCAGTGAGAGGGGAGCAGAGACAGGAGAGTGCCTGGGAACTCATGGGTCAGAGAGTCTGCTGTGCACACCGAGAAACAGCAAAAGACCCCAACTCAAGGAGAGGACTGACGCCCAAGGTTGTTGCCTGACCTCCACGTGAGCTCTGTGCGTGCCTGCATTCACGCACACAAACATACACACTCATGTACATAGATCATACGCACAAACACAAAATTTACACACATGTTCACAGATGAAAATAGAATAGACAAAATTTAAAAAGACACATAGGCAGACAACAGCTGGAGCAGGGGCTCGGTGCTGTCACAGACGAGAAGAAAGTGGTTTTAGCTTGTATGGACCTGGACTTCTCCTTTCCCCTCCAGCGTATGGGCTGTATCACGCCCTCAGTGACACTCACACTGGAGGCACTTGTGTGGGTAAGAGCCGCCTCTCTTGGCCCAACTCCTGGTGCAATGGGCTGAGGCTGTCTAGGAATCTGCATGTGGGTGGGCATTCTGCCTGCTCAGCTCTGAACTGTGCCTCCTGCTTGTCACCCTTCTCCCTTTGAGCTGCCCAGGAGCCTCAGAGAGCGAAACCATGGGAGCTTAACTATAGAGACTGTTATTTACTAGAGCTCGGGCTGAATCCATCAAACCTACTGTGCTTTAACCTGAGCCAAATTTGATTATGAGACCTATTTATCCAGTGCCCTCCCTCCTCCCTTCCCCCGTTTGGCTGTGTGTGTTTTGATATATATATATATATATATATATATATATATATATATATATATATATATATATACACACTATTTAAAAAGTAGCTTTGTTCTGACACATTTTATATTTCTTAAAGTAATATTGCATGTAACATAATTGGGGGGGAGGATACCCATATTCAACACCAACAAACAAACAACAAGAAAAGGGCCTTTGAATTTAGAATAATGGATACCTGCAAGGCAGCAAGTTGCTTGAGAGATTTTGTTCAAGTAACTTATAACTATCAGTAGAACCCCCTGGGGATTCCCGGCTGTTTCTGCAGAAGCTGTTTGCAGTGGAGTAAACAGACAAGTACTCTATACATCATTTTAAGTAAGACAAATAAAGCCCCGTTTCCACCTTACAACGATGTCATTGTCAGTTATATAAGAATAATTCTGTGTGACTTTTTATGAATTCTTCCCCTGTGCAGAAACACAATGGCCTAATTTTCCACTCCCTGGATTATAAATAAATATGCTTCTTTGGCAGTCTCGGGCCCACCCAACCTCCTCATCTTGAGCAGACGGCGTCTCTCCTAGCTCTCTGTGATAACCTGTGGAAAGCCAGGGTTGTGGTCCACCTTTGGGCTTCTGAAATACTGCAGTCTTGTCACCTGACACTTTCTCACAGCAAATAACAAGTCCATGAAATGAGCCGTGACCCGAAGGCTGTGGAAGCTACAGCTAGAACCCAATGATCCATAGCAATGCCTTTTGCTTAAGATACAAGAGTCAAGGAATCATCCTTTAATTACTGTAGATGCTTACGTACAAAGAATTAGTCTTCTTTAGAATACTAGAGCTGTTGTTTGGGATTTTGTTCACATGAGGAGGAGCAGAGAAAGCAGCAGCCACAGCAACCTCAAAGTCATTAGGGAGTTCTCTCTTGAAAAACAGAGTAAAAGCAGAGGTTTACAAATCAAAACTTGTAAAAGAAAAAAAAAAGGGAGTGTATATACTCATTGGTTTTGCTTTCCTTTAAAATAATATTTTTGTTTATTTTTATTTATGTGTATGAGTGTGTGTGTGTATGTGAGTGTATGTGCATGCGTTGTGCAGGTTCCCGAGGAAGCCAGTAGAGGGCATCAGATCCCCTTGAAGCTAGAGTTGCAGGCAGTTGTGACCCACCGGATAGGCTCTGGGAACTTAATGTCAGTTCTCTGTACAGAGAACTGTGCTCTTTGCCACTGAGTCATCTCTCTAGCCCCATAAAGTAATTTTTAATTTTTCATCTTAACAAGCTTACTGAAGTATAACTGATATACCAAACCCACACATATGGATACATAAAGAGCTTATGAAATGATGGCTATAGTTATGATAACTGAAGTGTCCATCAACCCCAACAGCATCTGTGTTCCCTGTGTGATCCCGGTTCCTAACCACATCTCTCTGCCCTGCCCCAGTCTCTAGGCAACATATCCATCTGGTTTTGGCCACCACCAATTAGTTTGTATTTCCTAGAATTTTTTTATAAACACTGGGTGCTCTTTTGGTTTGATTCTTTCACTTAACATAATTATTTTCCGTGGTTCTATCCAAGTCATGATGGGGTCATTCCTTTTCAGGGTTTAAGAAGCATTCTGTGTGGATAGATCTTTGTATGTTTGTTTATATATTCATTTGGATTTTTTTAACCCCAGATTTTAGCTATTGAAAATAGAGCTGCTATGAACAGCCATGTTGAAGTCTTTGTGAAGCAATGAGCTTTATCCCTCTTCACAAAGATATGGTCAGAAAGTGGATATGATATTTAGTTTCTTTTCATGTGGTATTTTTGTCTGGGGTTAATTTTCAGAAGAACACCAGTCTTGCTAAAAGGGTTAGAGAATCTCCATTTTAATCAGAAGGAGAAAAAAGGTGTTATTTCTGCTCTCATCAATCAAGCCACCTACATTGGATGTTTTCCTTGTGGACATTTTAAAAGTGCAAATGCAGGTACTCTTTCTTTTCTTTCCTTTTCTTTGCCCTGCTCATTTCTTGTGTTGGGTGGAATCTAGGAGTGTTAGCAATACTCAGCAAGCCCTCCACCGTGAAGACTACACCTTCAGTCTCCCCCTCCCAGTTTTTAGTTTGAAGCAGGACTTGCTGAGTACCTCAGGCATCTGTGGAACTTGCTACCCTCCTGCACAGGCCTCTTGAGTGGCTGGGATTACAGCTTCTTTAATAACGATAGGACTCCGCAAGCCATTTGCTCTTCTTGAATGTTTGGTAGCTTAGGTTTTTCAAGAAATTTGGCCATTCTATTATGGTTATCAAATTAATTGCATTGGAACTGTGAAAACCTTTTCCTTCAGTTCAGAAGTGGTGGGACCTAGAAAAGATCATCCTGAGTGAGGTATCCCAGAAGCAGAAAGACACACATGATATATACTCACTTATATAGACCTATAAGATAGGATAAACATACTAAAATCTATACACCTAAAGAAGATAAACAAGAAGGAAAAGCTGGGGTAAGATGATGAATCCTCACTTAGAAAGACAAATGGGATGGACATTGGATGTAGGAGAAAACAAGTAACAGGACAGGACCTACCACAGAGGGCTTCTGAAAGACTCTACCTAGCAGTGTATCAAAGCAGATACTAAGACTCATAACCAAACCTATGTCAGAGTGCAGGGAATCAAATGAAAAAAGCCCTACCACAGAGGGCTTCTGAAAGACTCTACCCAGCAGTGTATCAAAGCAGATACTAAGACTCATAACCAAACCTATGTCAGAGTGCAGGGAATCAAATGAAAGAAGGGGGGGTTAATATGACCTGGAGAAAGAGGGCAGGAGATCCACAAGGACCAAATATATCTGGACACAGGGGTCTTTTATGAGACTGTTTCTCCAACCAGGGACCACGTATGGATATAACCTAGAACCCCTGCTTGGATGTAGCCCGTGGTAGCTTAGTATCCAAGTGAGTACCCTAGTAAGTAAGGGGAACAGGCACTATTTCTGACAGGAACTCAATGGCAGGCTCTTTGACCTTCCTCCCACCCCCACTGAGGGAGGAGCAGCCCTGCTAGGCCACAGAGAGGGCTTTGCAGCCAGTCCTGAAGATACCTGACAAACCAGTATCACATGGAAGAGGAGAAGGTCCTCCCTTATCAGTGGACTTGGAAAGGGTCAGGGAGGAGATGAGGGAGGGAGGGTATGATTGGGAGGGAATGAGGGAGCGGGATACAGCTGGGATACAAATTTAATAAACTGTAACTAATATTAAAAAATTAAAAAATAAAAAAGAAGTGGAGAACACTGGTGCCTCTTCCAGAGGATACAAGCGTGATTCCCAGCATCCACATGGCCTCTAACGACCCTCTATAACTCCAGTTTTGGGAAAGCTGACACTCTCTTCCGGAATACCATGGCACTTCCCACAAGTGTCCACAGAGAGATGTGCAGGAAAACACCACACACATAAAAACTAAAACACCAATAAGGAAGAAAACATTTACTTTCATACATACAAAGTATCTAGTGATGTTACATCTTTCAGTCCTTACATCTATAATTTTTGTCTTTTGTCTTAAATGTCAACCTACCTGTGATTTATTGATCTTGAAAACAAGCTTTTGGGGGATTGGGGGATGGCTTAGCATGTAATGAGGTTTGTTATGAAAGCAAGAGAACATGAGTTCTAATCCCCAGGACACAAACAAAAAGCAGGGCAAAGCTGTGAATGCCTGTACCACCAGCATTGGGGGAGTAGAAACCTGTGGATCTCAAGAGCTCACTGGTCAGCCAGACTAGCCAAAACATGAACTAATGGTCCAAAGAGAGACCCTCTCAAGGCAATAAGGCGGACAACAATAGCGGAATGGACTCTGCACCCACATCCATGGACTCATGAGCCTACACACTTACACCCTCATGGGTATGCACCATACAACCCCCCCCACACACACACACAGCCACACACTCACTCACCAACAACAACAGCAACACAAGGTTTGGTCTTATGAGATGGCTCAGAGGTAAAGCATTTGCTGGCCAGCATGAGGACCTGACTTCAAATTTTCAAGAGTCCACGTAAACCTAGGCATGGTAGCATGGGTTTATAATCTTAGTGTTCCTAGAACAAGGTGAGAGGTAGAATCGGGAAAATCGCTGAAAGCTTGCAGGCCAGCCAGCTTGGTGTACACGGAAGTGACCAACAAATAGAAGACCCTTCCTCAAACAAGGGAAAGAGGAGGATAACACCCAAGGCCTTCCTCTGACTCCAACCAGGTGACATGGTCCGCATAGCTTCTCTCTCTCTCTCTCTCTCTCTCTCTCTCTCTTTCTCTCTCTCTCTCTCCCTCTCTCTCTCTCTCTCTCTCTCTCCCTCTCACACACACACACACACACACACACACTATATATATATATATATATATATATATATATATATATATTAAAAGCATGCTTTTACTTTAGGTGATTTTCTTCTCTATTTTCTCATTTCTGAATGTGACTTTTGTCACTTTGTTCCTTCTGTATTGTGTACATGCACTTTGATCACACTCTTCTGTTTCTTAAGATAGAGACAGTGACCAGTATTTTAATACACCCACTTTAAAAACTTCAAATCAGCTTATGAAGTTGTCCAAATTATTACTGATGCTCTCTTTACTTGATGAGAGTCGGTTAGACTTTTAGTCTGTTGGCATTTCTGTGTCACTTTGCTGGTTTTCCCTCTCTGCCATGTTCTATTCCACTCAGAAAGCTGTATCACAGTAGAAACACCTTCATCCTATCCAGAATTCTGCCTGTGAACCATTCGGTCATTTCAGCTTCTGCATCATTCACTGTCTTAGGCAGTGATTTACTGAAGCAGTATATACCTGAGCCAACTGAGATTTTTGTATCTTAGATACAGCACGTGTCTGTACTGGCACCTATGTGCAGTTCAGTTCATGCAGGTTTTATATGTAGAAAATGCAATAATATTTGACATACAAAGGGTACAACAAATTTAAAGTCATCTTTTCTGAAAATCCTTTGTATCTTGGAAGTAATGTTAGGACACTTTCTTTTTTATTAACTTGCTAGACTGACACACAAAGCAATAGGTTTCTTTGTGGAACCATTTTATGCAAGTTCCCGTTTATCCTTCCACAAGCCTCCCTTGTACTTCTTTCCCATTCCAGCTGGCCATCTTCCTTCCCCGCAGTTAGCCCCCATTTCTGCTTCCTTATCACATGGATTCCATTGCCTTCATTATTCCTACAGTCTTTTAAGGCCCCTTCCTTGTCTCGTACACATACATGAGTGAACATATCCATATACAAATATATATTTTTTAAATCCATGTTCCACATATGAGAGAAAATATGCTATATTTATCCGAGTCTGGCATATTTTGCTTAGTATAATGAGTTTCAGTTGTATCCATTTTTCCTATAAATGTCACAATCCTGCTTCTTCTTTATAGCTACAAAAAATTTTCCATTTTGTGTATGTGTGTATGTGTGTGTAAGTGCCAAATTTTCTTTGTTACTTAACCTGTTGATTATTTCCTGTGCCATTTTATTCATTTTGCAGAAAATGCCTCTGTCCTGTATCTTAAAGTCTTTTAGCATCTTTAAATTTTTGTATCTTTCATTAGGGTCTTTGGTCCACTTTGAAGTGATTTTTGTGTGGTGTGAGGAACAGGTATCTAGTTGTTCTTGTACATGTGAAAAACCAGTATTCCCAACATCATTTGTTAGAGGCTGACATTTTCCTCCAATGTGTGTTTTGGACAGTTTGTAAAAAAAATAGGGAATCTGTAACTGTAGGCTTGTTGTGAGACCTCTGTTCTATTCCTGTTATATGCATGTCTGATTTCTCTTTGTTGGCTTTCGTATCCTGATCATTTGCTGAAAGTAGTTTTTGGTTCTAGAGGGCTTTTTGACAGAATCTTTTTTTTTTTTATATTTTAGGTAGAGAATCATGCCTGTAAATAGGCATAATTTGACTTCTTACTCTCTTATTTCTTTTATTTCTTTCCCTTGTTTTATTGCTGTAGCTAAGACTGCAAGCACTGTATTGAATATCAGTGGAGACAATGGCCGACGTTCTTGTCTCATTCCAGGTCTTAGAGAAAATACTCTCAAGTTTTCAGTCTCTAGCATCCTGTTAGCTACACGTTTGTCATTATGTAACCTTTATAGAAGTACTTATATTTAACTCTGAGCTTCTTTGGGGAATTTATTATGAAACGATATTGTTCTTTGTCAAAGTTAAGGTGATCATTTAATTTTTATCCTTAACTCTATGAATATTGTAATTGCACTTACTGATTTACAAATATTGAACCAATCTTGGAGGCCTGGAATAAAACCAATTTGGTCATGTGTTCTTTGGTAATGTGTTCTTAAATTTGATTTACAAGATTTTATTGAAATTTATGCATTTATGTTCATTAGTGTAATTAATTGATCTACATTTCTTTTTCTTTGTCGTTTCCTTATCAAATTTTCATACGAGAGTGATACAGCTTCATGGAATAAGTTTTGTAGTCTTCCTTTCTTTTTGGTTAATGGAACATTTCAAAAAGCATTGGTGAGAACTCATTAAAGATTTAGTGTATCTCAGCAATGAATCCCTCTGGTCTTGGGTTTTACTTTGTAGACTTCTTTATTCTTTTTTGATTTCTATGGCTATTTTTAAATTGTTTTCATCTTTGTGATAAAATTTTGGTATGTCATAGGTGTCTAGGAATTTATTCAATTTTAAATACAAGTTTTCAGAGTGCTTTTTCAGAGTTTTCAGAGTGCTTCTTAATGAGTCTGTATCTTTGGAAATCTATAATAACTTTATTTTTATCTTAAATTTTATTCAGTTGAGGTTTTCTTTCTTTCTTTTTGTTTTTTTAGCTAAGGGGTTGTTAACCTTGACTTTTAAAAAACACCGACTTTTGTTTGATCAGTTCTATATAAGGCCCTTTTAGCCTGCATCTCAATAATTTTGCCTTGCTGGTTATTATTTCTTGCTAACTATTGCTTTCTTGGTTTAGCAAATTTGAGGTGCATCATTAGGTTATTTATTTGGAAGCTTTCAAAATTTTTAATGTAAGCACTCACACTATAAACTCTGCTCTTAGTGCCCTCTTATAAGATGTCCCCAAAGTATCTGTTAAGTTGTGCTTTGATTTTTATTTGATTCTAGGAACTTGTTAATTTTTCCTTGATTTCTTGGATGACCAATAGTTTTTTCAAAAATGTTGATCAGTCTCCACTTGTTTGCACTGTTTCTGGATTTTTTTTAAATTGATTCCTAGCTTTATTGTACTACGATCTAATAGGGTTACAAGAAATTCTTTCAATGATTTCACATTTGGTAAGATCTGATTGATGCACAAGAATATGGCCTGTTTTAGAGAAGGTTCTATGTGCTGCTGAAAATAATGTGCATTTTTTTTGTTGGGTAGAATATTCTATAGATACCTATTAAGGCAACTTGATGTATGCTACAGTTTAAGTCTGAGTTTTTTTTCTTTATTTTTTTCAGTTTGATGACCTACTTAGGGATAAATGCAGGTTATTGAAACTATCTATTACTGTATCAAGATCCATTTTATCTTTTATATCAGTTTTAGTTCATAAATTTAGGAGACCCAGTATTTCATGCATGTGTATTTTTATGCTGATGATTAATTTTGATCTTAAGTCAATTTGATCAGATATCAGAACATCTATGGCAGCATATTTTAGTTTCCATTCACTTGATAGATTGTTTTCTACCCTTTAATTTTCTCTTGTGGGTAACTTTTCCAGTCAGATGTGTTTATTGGAGACAACAAATAATTTTATCTTTTTCAATACAGCCCTGTCAATCTGCATGTCTTTTTTAGCATGTCTTATTACATTTACATGTAATAACATTCAATGTTGTTATTGAGATATATGTTTTCCTTTACTTTTTGTTTTAAACAGTAACCTGTTGGAAGTTTAACCAGCCAAGGAAGTCCTCCTATATGGAAAGGGCACACATGGCTGTCTATGTAAGTGAGCAAATTAAGCATGGCGTATGACCAAGTGTGCTGGTGGGAATCGGTAACCCCAGCACTCAGGGGTCAGAGGCAGGCAGATCTCTGTGTCTTTGAGGCCAGCCTGGACTACAGGTGAGTCCAGGACAGCCAAAGCTATATAGATAAACCTGTCTCAAGAAACAAACAAAAAATCTAAAACAAAGACACAAATCAACAACAACAACAACAAAACATGGTGTTATGAAAATGTGCCTCAAAATTTACTTCAAACCTGCACATGATTTGTGTTTTTTCTACCTTTTCTCTCTAGTAGCTCTTTGGTGTCAAGGTCTAATATTTCAAGTCTCTTTAAAGCCTGTGAAATATTCTACTATATTTTCTTGCCATTGTATAATACAATGGCAAGAATTAATGTATGAGAATTAAGAATTAATTAATGTATATATACATTAATCAGTTCATGAGATATGTTTATGTGTGTAAAATAGCCATGTTCCTTCACCCACCAATCTGATATTGGTGAAAAATAGAGAAAGTAAGTTGGACAGTACCGCTTGTGATTGACTTCCCTGCTGAGCAAGATGCAGCAACTCATCTTCTGTGTTTATGGGGTTTGGGTTTTTTGCCCTTTTTTCCCCATTTTTTATTTTAATTTTTATTAATTACACGTTATTCACTTTGTATCTACCCTGTAGCTCCCTCCCTCCTCCCCTCCCAACCCCTCCCTTTCTCCCACTTCTCCACACATGCCCTAAGTCCACTGATAGGGGAGGTCCCCCTCTCCTTCCTTCTGAACCTAGTCTATCAGGTCTCATCAGGTGTAGCTGCATTGTTTTCCTCTGTGGCCTGGCAAGGCTGTTCCCCCCTCAGGGGGAGGTAATTAAAGAGCAGGCCAATCAGTTCATGTCAGAGACAGTCCCTGTTCCCATTACTATGGAACCCACTTGGACACTGAACTGCCATGGGCTACCTCTGTGCAGGGGTTCTAGGTTATCTCCATGCATGGTCCTTGGTTGGAGTATGAGTCTCAGAAAAAAACCCTGTGCTCAGATTTTTTGGTTCTGTTGCTTTCCTTGTAGAGCTCCTGTCCTCCCCAGGTCTTATTATTTCTTACTTTTTTCATGAAATTCCCTGTTACATTCTAAGCCACACCTGGGAGGAGCGGGGAGAAAGAGCTGATTCTTGGTACTTTTTCCATCTGTCAGTTGAAAAGAAGAAATGGGGAAAAAAGAAATAGAGAGACGGGAAAAGAAGAAGATGATACAAAGGGAAGACGGTGAGAAATAGTTTGAAGTTTTTTGTTGTTGTTGTTGTTTTGTTTTTCACATTTGTACATATTTGGACAGTTGCATTGATTCTTTTTTTTTTTTTTATCTTATGCTTATGCCTTTTGTCTCCTGTTGGTTCTTATCCTGTAAATCTAAATGTTTTAAAAAAGATGTGAGAGAAAAAAGTTAGAGAAAGAGAAAAGAAAAAAAACGGAAAAGAAAAGAAGGAAGAATAAAGGAAAGAAAAGAAATAAAGAAGGTGATGAAGGAAGTACAGAAACACTCCGGGTGTAAAGGGGGAGGAGTGGGAGTGAGGGAGGGAGGACAAGCTGCTAGCCAGAACAGCAGAGGACCTCCCGGGCCTGACGTGCTGCTACCTCATTGCTTAGGAACCATTTGTGTGCATTTTTTGTCCCTTTACTCACAACAATAACATACATGATGAGCCTATACTACTTATATTATTAAGATCCAGTTCATATGGTACCTGAAATACCTCCTAGACATTTAAAGCTCTGCACTTGAATGAAAGCCATTGATTACGTATCTCTCATTCACTGGCATCTGAACAAAAATTGTAGCATTTAGCATCAGCCAGTCAACCAGCGAAAGTAAAGAACGGGGTTAGTACTGATACATTTTGATACATTTTTAGTTACTCATTGAAATGGTCACACATTTACACACAGATATTCTTCTTTCCCCCCATCATCATCTCCCCCCAGTTCCAATCTGGTGACTTCGTGTGTGTGTGTGTGTGTGTGTGTGTGTGTGTGTGTGTGTGTGTGTG